>NC_056045.1:9495780-9646955 GCF_004379255.2 Salvia splendens | reverse complement strand
ACACAAACTAAAATCAGAAAATAATTCCAGATTCAACACGGAAACACAGTTTATCAATTCGCGAACACAGATCCACAAATAAGAACACCAAATCTGAAATCAAAACACAGAAACTGCAACTCCGCGTACTGGTCAGCAGGAAACGAAACGCACTCAAACTAAACTTCACATGCAGCGATTCACTCACGATCGAACAGTTCCACGTTTAACTAAAGGAAAATTGCGACGGAAACAAGGAAAGAAAAGATTCAGCACTTAAAACACCAAGGAACCTTAGATCTAAGCTAACTAGGCGGAATAGGAAGGAAAAGAAATCATCACAATAACTGAAACGGAAATCAACTTCATGCATAAACACGTTCAGATCTTCAACAAGTACTTCAAAAGCAGAAAATATCCAAAAGCAACAAAGATCCAACGTAAAGAAAGCAAGTAAATTAAACTACGAAAGCGAATAAAAGTGTTTTGCCACTCCGGGCGATGGAATCTCTAACTACGATTCTGCTGGCTGGAACAGACGATTTGGAACTCCGGGAACATCTAGATCTTCAAGTGACCATGGCAGTGGCGAGGAACGAGATTCTGGACTGGGCTGAAAGACTAAACTCCGAGAGAACTCTCCTAAAAGTGATGATGATGAACGATGTTTTCTTCTTTCTCTCCAAGTGGCTTCCTTTTATAGGGAGGCTTACCCTTGATTTTTAGGGTAAGACCTTGCGGTGAAATGACTTCTTTGCCCTTAATTGTGATTGAGCAGTCCCAGCTATCCTCCTTCTCCATCTCGAGCCATTTTTGCATGTATACTGGTCAGTACGTAATCGTCCTGACGCCCTTTTCACTTGAAGTGTCTGAAACTCTGCCTACTGGCTAGAACGCTTACCCTGCACGCTTAAGCAACTAGTTTTGCAGATATAATTCAATTATGCACATCATACTGACCCGTAACCTAGGCCTAGAATACGACTTATCAAACTGCTCACACTTACCACATGCTTGTCCTCAAGCGTGAAGAACAAACAAAAAGGAATAAGTCGAATTCTAGCCTGGTTACTCCCCTGACCGACTCTACCTAAACTAGACTCTATACTACAACGACGCAAAGAAAAACACTTGGTCAAACACAGAAAAAACACACAAACACACAAACACAAATAAAACTAAAACACAAAGATTGGGCTATATTTTCAACCATCCCTTACCTCGGGATCTGGTGCAATCCGGCCTTAGACAGCCTTGAACTTCTGCCACCCCCCATTCCTTCCTGGTCAGTATATCCGCTTGTCAAGATCGCCCAAACTCTCGGCCAAACACTAGATTCACTCGGTCTCTCATACCTCACCAGGAATGTTAGGACCGCATTCTCTCAATATGCTCAACCACACTTGCTTCGGACTTAGATCTCACGTGCAGCTACTGAAGGGCTTAAAGGCTTGTAATGGGGCTATTGGGTTGCAGTGTTTTGGGGTAGATGTTCCTAAGGCTCTAAGTCTTCAAATTTCTATTTTATTGATGTGGGGGGGACTGTGTGCATTAGGCTTCTGATCAGTTGCTTCTTAGCTGGCGCTTCTGGCTTGGGTTCCAACTGGTTAGTATCATCTTGTGGCTTTGCCACCCTTATTCCTTCTCTTTTTTTTTTTTATATTTCTCTCTCTTTTATTTTCCTTTGTGGCTTCGCCACCCTTATACCTTTTCTTCTCCCCCTTTTTTTTTTTTGTGGAACTGGGATAACTCCCTGATCGATTTTCTTCCAAACTTTCTTGCCCAGCTGGAGTCTGCTCTCTTTCACATCTTTCTGGCCAGTAAGCTTCATTCGCCTCATGCCTCGCACACACACACCCCAGTGGCTAGGGGTATTTATCTGGGTAAAAGAGTTAGAAAAAAAAGGTTCTAAGGTGGTTTTTTTTTTAAACGGAGGGGGTTTCCTACTGCCTTCAGTGTTTGCTACCTGTGGTCACTTCATCCTAGGCAAATTGTGGCAGCCTCTCCTTCTTTTCAATATTTGTGGAAAGTGGTTCCACTTTAAGCTTATAACTCACATTTGTAGAGGGCTTTCGCGTTTGGCTCTAAGTATGGGCTTTTCTCTCATACTCACATCATCTATCCTGACTAGGAGGTACTAGGGAGGGTGGTTTCGGTTTTCCAGCATGTCTTATTTCCCTCAGTTCCCTTCATCGTCAGCTCAAGACGGTTGAGTTTTAAGCCCAATCAACACACAAATTAAAAAAAAAACTAAACTTAACAGGACACTAACACAAGCACGAACATAAAAACTACACATATACACATATACACATACTCATCATACTGGTCATTGCGTCCCCCCTCCCACTTCACAAGTGTCTGCCCTCAGATAAGGGCTGTGAAGTGGAAAAGGTAATGACCAGTATGATGGACACATAGACAAAACATACAAAAACAACAATTAAAACTAAAACTTCTCACACTTAGACTATGGAATAGGCTAAGTGGGAGAGTTTGAAAACCTAAACAGATCAACAAAACACACATATATATAAAAAGAAACATGCGTACGAAACAAGAAAAAGAAAAAAAAACAAAAACATGCTACACAGAAACAAACACAGAAGTTTACCTATCACAACAAAAACTAACACCAACAATTATGAAAAAAAAAAACTTAAAAACAAACAGAAAGCTAAAAATAAAACTAACTTGTCAGGGTGGGGGGTGGTCTAGCGAAGTCTCCTGCTCCTCCGTGGGGCAGGTGGTGTAGGCTGCTTTTCCAGGGGTTCCTCTTCCGTTCCAGTGTGATCCTCATTTTCCTTCGCCGGTTCCTCGGCCTCTGCCGGCACCTCGGCGTTCTCTTCCTCGGGCTCTTCTATCATTGTCTTTGGTGGGTGGGTCTCATCGTCCTGGCCTCCATGGCCGCTTGTTCCTGTAGCTGGTTCCTTCTTCCGGCTGGTCACTTCCTTCAACAACTCATCTATCACGGATGCCATTCGGCCCATCTCCGTGATCAATCGATGGTTCTCCTCTCCTAAAGTAGTCACTAACGTCTCCATAGCATCTTGCCTCTGAGCCAATGTCCTCTGCTCTGTAGACCCTTCCAACATCCGTTCCACTACTCCCGCTAGCTGACCATCTCTGCCTTCAACTGCTTATTCTCCTCTCTAACTTCGTCCATTGCCTTCTTCATTCTGGCTTGACGCTGTTCCTGGTCTGATGCCAATCCGATCATTTCTGCCCTTATCTGTCTGCTTTCCTCCGCTATTTCCTCCACAGCTTTTTCCATCCCCTCTTGCCTCTGGTCGTGTGCCGGTGCTTCATGAGCTGCTGCTAACCGAGCAGTGGGTATAGCTTCATCTCCCATCGCGTAGAAGTGTGGCACGCCTTGCCTCATGTATACCGCATTCGTCCGGACGAATAGGGGGGTATCAAACAATCCTGGGGCGTCCACCATCGTCAAGGGGGTTAAGTCTTCGTCCTCCGAAATGGTGATATTGTTTCTCACAAAGATTCCCAATATATGGCAGAGGGAAATATTCCGTGCTGGGTGGGGTAGCGATGAGGTGACATGTGTATGGAGTCCAGAACCCTAAGTGCAACTTCCTGCCCTTCTTGGCACACCACATAAGATACAACTCCGTCATCGATGTCCGGACTGCCGAATTTGACTGTCCTAAAAGGTTGTAATCCAAGAAGAGTTGAACCAGGCGTAGATTAGGATCGTTGAGATGGATAGATCGGGAGATAGTGGACTGAAACTGTCCTGCCCCGGGGTGAGTAAGCTCTTCCCAAGCTACCTGGGGCTCAAAGTCCACATGCCTGCGGGGAATCCCCCGCTCCCTATCTCTCCACTCGGGCCCTAAGGCCTCTTCCAAACTGCATATTCCTAGCCGAACAGTCCATTCAATCAAATTCATCCTAATCTCACCTCCAAATACTCTGAAACTGATACACTATACATCCAAATCAGTTGTGACCTTGAATCGAAAGGTCGCGAAAAATTCTTTGGCCAAATCGACCGGAACATTCAAATTCTCATTTCTTAACAGCCATTCAAAACCCAACTCATGCACAAGGGCGAGAAACGATTCCCGAACCTTCAATTCATCTAAAGAGGGGAGATGAATTACCTTTCCACACTTAACCTTCTTGCCTTTTGCGTTCTTGGTGCGATAGATGGACTGGAGCTCCTTGGAGTCAAAAAATTTCATCCCCTCCACCACGTCATCTGTGAGCTCCACCGTCCAACGCTTATATCGGAGTGGTTCTGCAGGTGGATGCAATAGTTCCCGATGATCGTTAGGGAGTTGCTGCTCCTTGTACTCCTCATCTTCCATGGTCGTATCGCTACCGGATTCAGATTCTTCACTTATCTCATATTCACTATCACTCTGTGTTTGTCGGTTTGATGGGGTCCTCGAGTCAGCCTCAGTGATCACTATGCCTGTGTTCACGGTACGCGGTTTTTTGGTACTCGGCTTGTTTTTCACAACGGTTTTTCCTTTCCTTTTCCTTTCTATCTGGTACCCTGGCTTCCTCCTCAGCTTGGAGTAAGGCCTCGTCCTTCTCAGATCCATCAGACCTTCCTGACGCTGATGTGAGGTTCAGTTCCCCAGCCATTCCTTCCGTTGTCGTGCCCGGTTCGTTCTAACTGGAGACACCCCTGTGTCTTACTGATCAGTAGCTTGAACAGGTTCACCTTCAGCCTTTTTCGGAGTGGCTCGCTCTTCCTCGCTTGCGATCTCTATGGGGTCCTCCGCCGTGTTCGATTTTGCCCTGCTGGAGGCCCACTTACCCAAACAACATTGCGACACCCTCTGCGGCTTGGGCGAGTCTGCCTTGGGGTCTGCTTTCACCACCAGTTTTCGCCTGACCGGAATCGGCTTTACAACCTGAGGTGCCATTGGGGTGGGTGCTTCTACTTCTGGCTCTGCTGTCTCTGTTCCTGTGTCCTTGACTTCCGTAGACGCAGTACCTTCCTCTCTTACTTGTATTCTATCATCCCCGGCTTTCACTTGGGGGTCTACTGGTTCTTTTTCTTTACTCGATACTTCTCCTTCCCCTCCTACCAACTGGAAAGGTCGGCCTTACGGTATGTTTCCTGATGTGGCTTTCTCCCTGTTTCCTACTGCCCCCAATGCGAGGTCTAGACCCTCAGCCATTGGTGCAGTGTCCTCTTCTCTCCGGTTGACCCTGTTCAGAATCGAGTCAAATTCTTCGTCTGTCATGAGGCCTTGTTTTCTGGCCGATTCATTCAAATCTATTTCCGGCCTTCTCACTTCTTGAAATACCGGCTCCGCTTCGGGCGTTTTCTCTGTTCCTTCGCTCCCCTCCGGAGTTGTCTTGCCTTGACTCGACTTTTTCTTACGCTCCTCGGAGTCGGAGTCGTAATGTGCGGCGATAGCGTCGAGTTCTGCCGAATCCGGTACTGAAACTGCTGCATGACTGACCGGCGCAGGCGGAGCTTCGCTGGATGTGGTTCCGACGCCCACCGTTTGGCCGAAACTGGTCAGAGCCGTCGTCCAGTCCCTAGTTGGGTCCTGTTGGCGAAGAAATGCCATCATGGCATCCAAGGAAACCATGGGCGATGGCTGAGCGACGGGTGCTGGTGGGGTTGGCTGTGGTCGTGCCTCCGGGGTTTCTCGGCGGCTGGGTTTTGGTTTTCTTGGCGAATGCTTTCTTACCCATGAGCGGAAATTACGATCTGGAAATTAGGGTTGGGAGTCGGCGGAAATGAAAGAGGAATTTTTCGAGAGAGAGTGTAATTGCAAAATGAGGGTTTGTGAGGGAAAAGGTAAAGCGGTATGGTTATGTGGGAGAGAGAATGCAGTTCCAGGTGGTTGTAACCGGTTATCAGGGGTAGCCGGTCGCGACGTTTCAGACGGGAAGGGCGGTTGAGGTTTCTGGCCTCTGATTGGTCCGCGCGTCTTTTTCCTCTGCTCACGCGCCATTTTTCCTGCTGTCACCCTGCAAAAGCTGCACAAGCTTTAATTCAAATTTTCGTCCTCTCCATAATTTCTCCTATACTTACCTAAAAAAGAAACTAATTCAAATGGGCACTTAAATAAAATTTTGAAATAGCAGCAGATAAGTAATCCCTTGGTCAATGTGCACTCCAAATTAAAATTAAGGCCCGAAAATATTTTTGGATTTTTAGGAATTATCTAGCGTGCAAAGATTAATTACGTATTCACAATATTAACAACTTCCTTAGGCAATTTGGAATTCAACTTGGCCAGTATATGCAAACTATTTTCAAAAGGAAACTGGCCGCGCGGAACTCCAAATTCCTATCTTACTGATCAGTATGAAACCGATGTAAGTGGTTGTAGTGGAATTTCATCCACCACACCCACCTCGCTTTTATCCCTGAATATTTTCAACCTATGCCCATTTACTATGAAAGGTTCAGAGTTAGAAAAACTCCCTGAAATTTCTACTGCCCCATTAGATCGGAGTGCAGTTATGATGTAAGGTCCTGTCCACTTGGACTTGAGTTTCCCTGGCATAAGCTTCAATCTTGATTGGAAGAGTAGTACTTTCTGGCCAACATGGAGCTCCTTAGTCCTCAGATTTCGATCATGCCATAATTTAGTTCGTTCTTTGTACCACATGGCGGAGTCGAATGACTCCAATCTAAGTTCCTCAAGCTCCTGCAGTTGCAACTTCCTTTCCTCTTCACAGGCTGTAGCATCCATATTCACTTTCTGTACTGCCCAGTATGCTCGATGCTCGATCCCAACTGGTAAGTGGCACATCTTCCCAAAAACAATCCGGTAAGGGGACATGCCTATGGGGGTCTTGTAGGCTATTCGATACGCCCAGAGAGCATTCTCTAACCTTACACTCCAATCCTTCCTAGAAGTGTTCACCGTCTTCTCCAAAATTTTCTTTATCTCGCGGTTAGAGATTTCTGCTTGACCATTTGCTTGCGGATGGTAAGGGCTGGATAGTCTATGGTGCACACCGTATTTCTTCATCAAGGCTTCAATTGTGCGATTACAGAAGTGTGTACCTTGATCGGATATGATCGCCCTGGGTACACCAAATCGGCTGAAGATATGACTCTTTAAGAACTTGGCCACTTCCTTGGCTTCACACGTGCCTGTGGCCTTGGCTTCTACCCATTTGGAGACGTAGTCTACAGCAGCTAGGATATACAGATTCTCATAGGATGAAGGAAAAGGCCCCATGAAATCCATTCCCCATATGTCGAATAGCTCGCAAACTATTACGGGTACCTGCGGCATTTCATCCCGGGCAGATATTCCACCGGTCAGTTGGCAACGCTCGCAACTTCTGCAAAACTCGTACGCATCTTTGTTGAGGGTTGGCCAATAAAAGCCGCTATCCAAAATCTTCCTTGCCGTCTTCTTGGACCCGAAATGTCCTCCGCATGCTAATGAATGGCAGTGGGTTAAAACATCCCGCTGCTCCCAGTTAGGAATGCACCTCCTTATCACTTGATCGGAACCTACCCTCCACAAATAGGGGTCGTCCCAAAAGTAGTATTTCGCTTCACTCTTGGTCTTCATTCTTTGGGCTTTGGTAACACTCGGCACTTCTGGAAGCTCTCCAGTCACTAGGTAGTTGGCCAGGTCCGCATACCATGAATCCTGCCCTACCCTCTCTTTTCCTTTTGCTGTATCATTCTGACCAGTAAGCTTGAACACTTCTTCCCAATCAATTCTTCTGGGCGCAAAAATCACCTTACACAAATGTTCCTCTGGAAATTTATCGTGCACTTCGTCACCGTTTCCATCTTGCATTATTCTGCTCAAATGGTCCGCCACCTTGTTCTCGACTCCTCGCTTATCTTCTACCTCCCAGTCAAATTCTTGTAACAAGAGTACCCATCGGATCAAGCGTGGTTTGGATTCCTTCTTGGCAATCAGATACTTAATCGCCGCATGGTCAGTATACACTATGACTTTGGATCCCAACAAATATGGCCTGAACTTCTCGAAAGAATACACCACTGCCAGCATCTCCTTTTCAGTGGTATCGTAATTCCGCTGGGCTTGATTTAAAGTCTTGGACGCATAAAAAATTACGTACCTCTTCCCGTCGATCTTCTGACCCAGCACGGCTCCTACCGCAAAATCGCTGGCGTCGCACACTACTTCGAAAGGATGGTTCCAGTCAGGAGCCCTTATGATAGGTGCGGATATCAACTTTTCCTTGAGAAGGTTGAAAGCAGCCTTGCATTGCTCATCAAATATGAATTCCACGTCATTCTGAAGTAATCTAGTAAGGGGCTGGGCGATCTTGGAGAAATCCTTGATAAATCTTCGATAGAATCCGGCGTGCCCCAGAAAACCCCTTATTCCCTTCTGATCAGTAGGGAATGGTAATTTGGATATAACATCTACCTTGGCTCGATCCACTTGGATACCTCTTTCTGAGACCACGTGTCCTAAAACTATCCCTTCGGCGACCATAAAATGGCACTTTTCAAAGTTCAAAACCAAACTCTTTGCTTGACATCTTTCCAAAACTATATCCAAATGGTGAAGGCAAGAGTCGAACGAGTCTCCGTAAACCGTGAAATCGTCCATGAATATCTCTATGCAATCCTCAATCAAATCGGAAAATATGCTCATCATACATCGTTGAAATGTACCTGGAGCGTTGCACAGGCCGAAAGGCATGCGACGGTATGCATAGGTTCCAAACGGGCAAGTGAAAGTGGTCTTGTCCTGGTCCTCAGGATCTACGTAAATTTGGAAATACCGTTGTACCCATCTAGAAAGCAGAAAACCTTCTTCCCAGCTAATCTCTCCAACATTTGGTCGATGAACGGTAGGGGAAAATGGTCCTTCCTGGTCGCATTGTTCAGCTTACGGTAATCGATGCACATTCGCCAACCCGTGGCTAGTCTCGTTGGGATCAGTTCATTCCTCTCGTTCTGAATTACTTGGATGCCCGACTTCTTGGGGACCATGTGGATCGGGCTGACCCACTCACTATCCGGTACTGAATAGATAATCCCTAGCGACAACAACTTCAAGATCTCCTTCAGTATCTCTTCTCGCATGTTAGGGTTTACCTTCCTTTGAGCATCTCGATGTGCCTTCGCTCCTTCCTCCAACCTAATGTGGTGCATGCAGACGTCGGGGCTAATTCCCACTAAATCTGTAAGACTCCAACCAATTGCCTTCTTGTTCTTGCTCAGCACGGTCAGTAGCCTAGTCTCTTGTTCCTTCGTAAGGCTGCTACTGATGATCACTGGATATGAGTTCTCCTCTCCGAGGAAGGCATACTTCAAATTTGGTGGTAACTTCTTCAGCTCAACTTGAGGTGAAAGTGTGTCTTCGGGTAGAGGGTTTTTCTCAATCTCTCATTCTTTTTCTAAATCTCCCTCCGATGGTTCTTCTATACTGGCTGGTAGCTGAACCCCTGCGGCTCTAATGAACTCCGATTTCTGACAGAATTCCTTGATTGCTGCTTCTATTTCCTCATCAGTTAACCCTTGGCTACTGATCAGATCACACCATGCAGCAGCTTCGACGTCAGCCTGCTCATAAACATCTAACGCTTGGAGTTTCTCCTGCAATAGTTCGGTCTCAATAAAATCTTGGACAAGGGGGTCAATCACATCAACATAACACAAATTTTCAGAATCAATCGTTTTCTTCATGGCTTCATTGATATCAAAAGTGAATTTCTCTCCATGAAAATCAATGCAAATTGTCCCCTCGGCCATGTCCACTATTGTCTTAGCCGTTCTCAATAATGGCCTTCCTAACAACACTCCACTAGATTCCCTAGCTTCATGCTCACTCATTTTGATCACATAAAAATCAGCAGGATAGGTAAAATCATGCACTCTTACTAACACGTTTTCTAAAACTCCCTCAGGACTTATGCACGACCTATCAGCCAGTTGGATCAACACCCTAGTATTCGACAATCTAACTCCCTTCAATCGGTTATAGATAGACAATGGCATGACATTTATGGATGCCCCCAAATCACACATTGCATTTTTAACCTTCACATCTCCTATAGCTATAGGCAGAGTGAACATACCTGGATCGACTCTCTTGGGTGGCAACTTCTCTTGCACTATTGCTGACGTTATCCCTTCCACTATAATCTTGCTATCCTTCTGGGCTCTCCCGGCTATGAAGTCATTTATGAATTTCCCAAGAGGGAGTAGCTTCACGGCTTGGAGGAATGGTATGGTGACATCCAACTTCCCAAAAATCGACAAGTAGTCAACCGGGTTCTCTTTCTTCCTCTTTGTAACAAATCGGAATGGGAATGGTTTCTCCCCTTTTTTCTCCTCTACTGGTTCCTCAGCAACCTTCTTGGAGTTTTTCTTGGGTAGTTCCTGGGTCTGAGCCTCCATTCTGGGCTCTACCTCTTGAGGAGGTTCCTTCCTGGTCAGTAGGGTGTCGGGTTCACCTCGTACACTTGGTGTATCATCCAAGAAGAATGGATCTTTCATCCGAGGCATAGTTCTCCCTAAGTCTTCCGCTGAAATGGTATCACCTCCTATCTTCGTTCCATTGGATCCTCCACCAGGTTGTTTCGGTTGAGGCGCGTCATAAGTGGTTCCTGACCTCAACGTAACCTTACTCACATTTGCCTTTTCGGGCATTTGGACTGTAGATGGGAGTTTCCCTGCATTTCCCTTCAAATCACCCACCGAACTGGCCAGTTGAGCTAACTGCCTATTCATCATATCCATGTTCGCCTTATGTTCCTTCTGGGCGTTTTGCATCCCCTGCACGACCTCATTATGGGATTGCAATTCTCCTTTCATGCTCTGTTGTGACGCTAGCATTTCACCCATCATGTCTTCAACGGATCTCCTTGACCTGTTCGAGTTTTGGAAATGACTTGGCCCTTGGTGTTGATAGTTCTGGGAGTTATGCTGACCTTGATTAGGCGGGTACTGGTTATACTGGGCAGGAGGGGTGTACTGATCTTGAGGATATTGATTCTGGTGCTGGCCTTGGAATTGATTTTGGTTCTGATGGTGTTGGGGTCCTGAGTTCGGCTGATTTTGGAAATTTTGGAAGTTTCTCTGGTGGGGTGGCACATAGACAGGGTTCGGGTTCTGGTTTTGTTGGTTTTGGTTTTGGGAATGTTGGTTTCTTCCTGACCAGTTGGGCTGGTAGTCTGGGTTTGCTGGTCCACGGTTAGGGTTATGGTTCGGATGAGGGTTATACTGGTTCTGACCTTGGTTCTGATTTAGGCTCCCGTCACCCCATCGAAAGTTTGGATGATCCCTCCATGGTGCATCCCGTTGCCTACCTTGAATCCAATGCCCACTAGAATTGAAGTACCCCGCAGCATTAACTTGCTCCATATTCCCGAAGTCAGTAGGCTGATCATAGTTTGGTCCTTGATTTCCCTGCTCTGCACCCTTGTAATTCCCAGTTGGGGGGGTGGTGGAGTGCTCTTCTCGATCGCACTCAGAAGTGACTTCTTCAGCTCATCCATTTTCAAATCCATTTTCTGCTCCAGTGTATTTTCCTGATCAGTAACCGAGGCAACAGCAGCCCGTTCTCGGTTGTATCCTTCCCTTGAATGGTCATACTCTTTCTTTGCATTCAATAGCTTCCTTAGGACTCTCTTTGCTTCGCTAACCCGTAATTGCGTGAAGCTTCCTCCTGACGATGAATTTGCCTGGTCCTTGGTTACCGCGTTCATGCCTTCGTAGAAAGTATGATGTACTTCAATGTCCGCCATGCGATGGTTGGGACATGATTCCAAAAGACCCATGTATCTTGCCCAATAATCACTCAAGGTCTCATCATACCCTTGCTTCACATTAGTTATTTCCCTCTTCAGCGCGCTTGTCTTGGATGACGGAAAAAACTCGCCCAGAAATGTTGACTTGAAATCGGCCCAAGTCTCAATAGAGTTGGGGGGCAGGCGCATGAACCAGGTGTTAGCTTCCCCCTTGAGCACAAATGGCAAAGCCTTCAGCCTATAATCATCCTCAGTTGCTCCTGCTGGTCTCCTCTGCGCCCTACAAATTTTGCAAAACTCATGAAGAAACTCATACAGCCCTTCGTAGCTCTTCCCGCAGTACGTAGGCAGGATCGCGATCACATGAGGCTTCACATCGCAGGCGGTTTGCCCTGGAGTAACGACTATGGCTTGCGGGGGTTCTCCTTCAGTATGCGCGTTCAGCGTCCCGATCTCCGGGTCCTCATCTCCCTGGTTGGCCATTTCCCTTGGGTTGCCTTCCAACCGTGGTATCTCTTCTGGTATCGGTCCCTCTATGGTGCCCTTCTCTTCGTCACTACTCGTCCCTCTATGGTCGACAGGCCAGAACGAGTGGTTACGAGTATAGATCCTCGCTGAAGTATCTTCGGTCTCCCCTGGTCAGGAGCCTAACTGCTTCTCATAAACTGAAATGAAAAGAAAAGAAAAAGAAGATTATGCACAATATATACGCCAAAGTATCACACACAAAAGTAACTAGTAACGCCATCCATCCCCGACAACGGCGCCATTTGAAACGTTTAGGACTCAGGGCTCTTAGGTGTCGTTCAAGCAAGGATACATCCTACTGGTCAGGATAGAGATCCTAACTAAGCCTAGACCCTGGTTTCAAAGATTCCTCAACCCACTCCTACTGATCAGTATAGTGGTGGTAAGGGTCGAATCACACAGAGATGGTGCGTTAAAACTATTGTGGTGATATTCTGGATGGTTTGGTTAGCTACCACGCTCGGGTTGAGTCTCTACCTAGGCAAGAACTTAAAGGTAATTTCCTACTGACTAGAATGGGGAAAAAGTGTAGAGGTGCAGCTGTGTACGTGGAAATGGGGAGACATTTTTGTAACAGAAAATATTTGGAAGGTACGGGATTCTATTTTGGGCTAGACAGAATATTCAGAGGGTAGTGGTAGTCATGGTGACTAGGCTGACAGATCTGCAGGTTATAACTAAAAGTAAAGGACAAAAGCAAAAAGCATCTAAAAAGCAAAGTGGTCCCCAACATTAGACATGGACATCTTCTTCTTCAACAACACAAACTAAAATCAGAAAATAATTCCAGATTCAATACGGAAACACAGTTTATCAATTCGCGAACACAGATCCACAAATAAGAACACCAAATCTGAAATCAAAACACAGAAACTGCAACTCCGCGTACTGGTCAGCAGGAAACGAAACGCACTCAAACTAAACTTCACATGCAGCGATTCACTCACGATCGAACAGTTCCACGTTTAACTAAAGGAAAATTGCGACGGAAACAAGGAAAGAAAAGATTCAGCACTTAAAACACCAAGGAACCTTAGATCTAAGCTAACTAGGCGGACAAGGAAGGAAAAGAAATCATCACAATAACCGAAATGGAAATCAACTTCATGGCATGAACACGTTCAGATCTTCAACAAGTACTTCAAAAGCAGAAAACATCCAAAAGCAACAAAGATCCAACGTAAAGAAAGCAAGTAAATTAAACTACGAAAGCGAATAAAAGTGTTTTGCCACTCCGGACGATGGAATCTCTAACTACGATTCTGCTGGCTGGAGCGGACGATTTGGAACTCCGGGAACATCTAGATCTTCAAGTGACCATGGCAGTGGCGAGGAACGAGATTCTGGACTGGGCTGAAAGACTAAACTCCGAGAGAACTCTCCTAAAAGTGGTGATGATGAACGATGTTATTCTTCTCTTTCTCTCCAAGTGGCTTCCTTTTATAGGGAGGCTTACCCTTGATTTTTAGGGTAAGACCTTGCGGTGAAATGACTTCTTTACCCTTAATTGTGATTGAGCAGTCCCAACTATCCTCCTTCTCCATCTCGAGCCATTTTTGCATGTATACTGGTCAGTACGTAATCGTCCTGACGCCCTTTTCACTTGAAGTGTCTGAAACTCTGCCTACTGGCTAGAACGCTTACCCTGCACGCTTAAGCAACTAGTTTTGCTGATATAATTCAATTATGCACATCATACTGACCCGTAACCTAGGCCTAGAATACGACTTACCATGTATATATATATATATAATCTATCGGTATACCGAATTTTCGATATATACCGAAGATTCAGTATACCGCGGTATAGAAAAATTGATACCGTTACCGTACCGAAACACTGCGGTACGGTATGATACAGTACCGGAAACTGCGGTATGCTGAAAAATCGATATTTTCGGTATTTTTCCGGTACGGTAAGTCCGGTATTTCGGTATAATTTCCCACTCATAGTGCCAAATATAAAATTTTCCACTTAAAGACACAAGGAGTATTAAATTTATAATACTTGCGAATGAAATGAGCTAATAAAATACTCTCTCTGTATTAAAAAAATAAAAACTTTTGAAACATCACGAGTTTTAATGCACAATTGGTAAAGTAAGTGAGAAAAATTGGTAAACTAAGAGAGAAGAAAAGAAAAATGAGTAAAGTAAGAGGGAGGAAGAGAAAAAGTAGTGAGAGTAGAGTAAGTGGATTGTGGGGAGTATTAAATTTAAGGAACGACCCAAAATAGTTCCTATTTTTAAAAAATAGAGGGAGTATGTGGTCTACTTACCATAAATAGTAAAAGTGATATGAGACAATTAATGGGAACCAAACAAAATGATAAAATGAGACAATTGGAGTAGTTGTAGTTACTGGGATTTATATATTAAAAGTTATTTCGAGCGTACATGTACTTGTACACTTACTTAACATATGTATACGAGAAATTCTACATCCACTTGTAACTCTAATGAGATTAAATAACTTTAATAATGGTTTATTTTATACTCCCTTCGTTCCACTTTAGGAGTCTCAGATACTTTACCATTTCTTTATTTTAACTACTCATATTTATTATCATTTTTAATGTTGAGAAGAGTCTTCTTTTTCCTAGATCGTAGCTTCCAGATAGATGATGGATGAAGGATTTATAATAAAGAACTTGGTTGCCCATTATCTGATATGATAACAGTTGCAACTCTAAAAGGTAGAAAATTGTTCGAATTAGAGATAATTGGGTCGACACACCATCTAAGTGGACCACTAACTTATTATGGAATCTCGGCACTTGTCTCGACAACCGCTTGCTCTTCCTCGATGGACCGCTAAGCGTTAGTCCTCGGCAATGTGTAGAATAGAATTCGAAATGTTAATGATAAAAACTAGCACACTTTAAAATATAAGGGTAATGATCTGAGATAAATTTTCTATTTTTGAAATGAGACACTTTTTATGTCGATTTCCCAAAACAGTAAACAAGACTAGTTTCATGGACGGTGGAGTATTATTAAACTCTTTCATATAGGGGAGGGGCCAAACTGCCATTCAACAGAACCATACTCTCTCCCTCTGTCCACTGTCTCATTTTGTCATTTTCGTCTGTCAATAAATAAATGTTTCATTTATTTTTTTACTACTTTTGGTAACCCTACATTCGACTAACTTTATTTCACTCACATTTCAATATAAAAATAATATATATAAGTAGGACCCGATTTCCATAAATATTTTCTACATATAAAAATAATATATATAAGTAGGACCCGATTTCCACAAATATTTTCCTCTCACTTTCTCTTATATTTCTTAAAATACATGCCCGATCAAATTGGTATTATATTTGTGGAAGAAGGAGGGAGTACTACTATTTATTCGACTGAACGTGCATGCCTGCAGTGAAGTAGCATTCTCACATGCAAACCTCTGTCACACAACCCAACTTCTTCTAGATAGAGATAAGAAACAAAGAGCTCCACCGCCGACGCCGACGATGGCCACCACCGCCTTCTATTCATTCTCCGCCATATTATTATTATCATTACTCTTCTCCTTAACCAATGCCTGCTTCCCCTCCGACCGCGCGGCCCTCCTCGCCTTCAAATCCACCCTCCACGAGCCCAACCTACACCTCTTCGACTCCTGGTCCGGCAGCAACTGCTGCCACCGTTGGTACGGGGTCAGCTGCGACCGCGAGACCAGCCGCGTCGCCGACATCAACCTCCGCGGCGAGTCCGAGGACCCCCTCTTCCGCAACGCCAACACCTCCTCCGGCTTCATGACCGGCTCCATCTCCCCCGCCGTCTGCCTCCTCCCCCGCCTCTCCGCTCTCACCCTTGCCGACTGGAAAGCCCTCTCCGGCCCCATCCCCCCCTGTCTCACCTCCCTCCCCTTCCTCCGCATCCTCGACCTCGCCGGCAACCGATTCTCCGGCCAGATCCCCCCCGACCTCGGCCGCCTCTCCCGCCTCGCCGTCGTCAACCTCGCCGACAACCAGATCTCCGGCCAGATCCCGGCCTCAATCGCCAATCTCACCTCCCTCACGCACCTCGACCTCCGCGGAAACCAGATCTCCGGCCAGATCCCGTACAATTTCGGGAATCTGAGAATGCTGAGCCGCGCTTTGCTCAGCAGGAACAAGCTCACCGGTTCAATTCCGCCCTCTCTCTCCTACATCTACCGCCTCTCCGATCTGGATCTGTCTCTCAACAGCCTCTCCGGCCCGATCCCCGCCGGACTCGGCAAAATGGCGGTGCTCGCCACATTAAACCTCGACGGCAACAAAATCTCCGGTACGATTCCGGCGACGCTGATCGGATCGGGGATTAGTATTCTGAATTTGAGCAGGAACGAGATTGGAGGTGACATTCCGGATGTGTTCGGGGCGAGATCGTATTTCACGGTGATGGATTTGTCGTACAACAATCTTAGCGGGAGGATTCCGAAATCGATATCGGCGGCGACGTTCGTAGGGCACCTGGACGTGAGCCATAACCACCTCTGTGGGGCCATACCGGCGGGGGCTCCGTTTGATCACCTTGAAGCGTCGTCGTTTGCGTACAATGATTGCCTCTGTGGGAAACCGCTTAACCCTTGTTAGTTTGAATAATGTTTTGTGTCACCTTATCTTATTTCAATATTATTATCAATATTTAATACTCACTCTATATTTATCTTTTTCTCTAAATATATACTACTACATGATAATACAAGATCGTATTAATGCCAAAACACTCCATTATATGCTAAACACAAAACCAAAATAATACTCCCTCCTTCCTTCCAATTAAATTGAGTCATTTCTTTTTTAAATAAAAAATAAAATATTTAATAACTCCTACTTTATTCCATTACTTATTTTTACTCTCTCTGTATCTCTTACTTTAATAAGTACAATTTCTTAATCTTTGTGCTCAAAAATTGATGGAATATAGATTATTGTAAGAAAACATTTAATATTATTTTTAGGTCCTTTTCAATTTATCATAGGATTTTCGGATTTGATCTATCAATTTAGTTGGGACGGAGGGAGTATAACATCTACGGAGTATTATATTTAGGTCGCTTTCAATTTGTCATAGGAATTTTGAATTTGACCTAATTTTGGTTCGACATTCTACCTTTAAAATTAATTATGTATTGATTAATTACATATATAGTTACTTCACTGTTCATTCATTTCAGTCCATCCATAATCTACTAATTTTTGCCACTCATTTTATTTCACATTTATTAAAACTTGCAATGAATCATAATAGCAATTTAATTACATACGAAGGGATTATATATAGATAGATAATACAGAAATTAAGCTGTATAATACAAAAGTAGAATAGTTTTAATCGAACTGTTGGAGATAAATTAAATTACTGCTGTTTTTCCTATTTTACACATTAATTAATCCCGTTGCACGTAAACTGTAAGCTAGGCTCGCCTATCTAATAAACAAGTTAAATGGACGAATGATTCACCATGTATAGACTACTACTCTCTCCCTCCAATAAAAATATAGACAATGGATATGAGATAAGAATTAAGACAAAATTAGTAAAGTAAAAAAAAAGGAGGTAAATGATATGGTAAAGTAAAAGAGAAAATAAGAATAATAATTAAAGTAATGTTAGTGGAGTGAGACTTATATTATTAAATTTATTATAACTTTCTAAAATGATATACATATATTTCTATGGGATAAATAAAAATGAAAAGCGCATATATTTTTATAGAATAGAAGGATTATTATATTTTACTCATACACATTCATTGCTAAATTAGTGGAGTGAGACTTATATTATTAAATTTATTATAACTTTCTAAAATGATATACATATATTTCTATGGGATAAATAAAAATGAAAAGCGCATATATTTTTATAGAATAGAAGGATTATTATATTTTACTCGTACACATTCATTGCTAAATTAAAGTTTTAATATAACTAGATAATCAATGCACACATTCCCATGCATAATACTAGGAAGTGGGAATCACTATCAATGAATATTTCCTCTCTATCTTGAAGTCTTGATTATACTTTGTTATATGGCCATTTCATTATAGGGATTTTGGTTTTTAATTTTTTTCCCCCCAAAATTTGGATGTCAATGCACGCTATTTGTTCATTGTAACACCTATTCTAAAACTAAAATAATGAATAATGTATGTCTATGATTAAAAAATTAATAGTAGTAATAAATGTGACGTACATGTATTGTATGGGTCTGATCACTGCAGTATTGTGTAATAATGATGTTCACCATGAAAATGGCATGAGAGGGCCACGTTCCCTGTTTCGTTTGTGTGGCCACCGTTGCCAATCAGATGAATTCCAATTCTTCAATCTTGGAGGTGAAGAATTTAATTTTTGTGCAACAACCAACTCTAATAAAAAAATTGGGATTTATTGTCTTTTAATGAACAAACACCTACATAAAATGAAGTTCAGATTTGCGGCTTAATGAATTATCTACATGAAAATATTTGGTTAATAAAGCCACGCCAGTGTGGTCCTGGAAATGCTGATGAATTATATTGCATGTAATGCTTATTAAATAGAGTGATGCTAAATGGTCATATTTAAGTTAAATTAGTATATTTAAGTGTTAGTTATTAAATAAAATATTAGTTAAAGTTAGTGGATAAACGAAAATTACATATATATCCTTGATCATATTTTGTCCGATGAAGGATAATTGATATGTTTCAAATTTTGAATTAAAGAATACGCATTTAATAGCCTCAAGTTGGAATTTGAATCAAAGCAGACCATAATTAATGAGTTTTATATTAAATGCTCAATACACTAATATGATTATACAGTACATTAGATAGTCTTTTAAGAAGGCGTATTATAGTAGTAGTAGTAATACTTAATAGTGAAATTTAATCCATGAAAATGTGATCTATATTATCTCAGGTGGATGACATTACACGCCCTAAGTATATAATTATAAAGCTTGATTATGGTACAATCAGTTTTACAAAAAAAGTTATGGACTAATAAAAAATATGAATAATGAAAATGTAAACAAAAGATAGAATATAAGAAACAATATTCTTAACTAAGGAATAACTAATGGATGATAAGCTCACATCTCACAAGTACAATATGAAAAAATAAAACTCTCAGTTTAGAATTGAGTAGTCTTAGAATAAAATATACTCCTAGTATTCTTAATTGCAATTAGTATTTTTTTTGTCGCTGTAGCATAATACTCCAAATATTTGATATGTGAAATAATATTTTTTTTACTGTAAATTCGCCTATAAAAGGAATTGATATTAAATTCATAAGGATTAAAAATTGGATGTGAAATCAATCTCGAAAGATTGTATTGATGAATTTGTCTCGATTTAGAATTCAACAATCCAGTCGAATATTAGATTCAATTTTGGACAATAAAATTTCAATAATTAATGTATTTATATTGAGATATTAAAATTGAACCACCATTAAACTATAATCTAATTAAACTTAAATCTCATTATAAATTTTTACTAATTAAATAGTTGGATAAGAATAATTCAATTGTTAATCTCTATTTTGTAATGATAGAACTCAATCACACCCAAAATGTTATCTAACCCACAACTAATATTAATATAATGTTTTGACTGATTAAATAGTTTGGTGAAAATAATTTAATAATTGATCTATTTATTTTCTTAAAATAAAATTAACAACGTTCAGATTCCTATTTAATTGATTTTAGGCTTGTATAAACTTTAATTTAATTAAATTTAGATTTAGTCGAACAAATAAGTTGACCATTAGAATTAATTGAATAATTAAAGATACTTTAATCTACCATTCAGTTAAATTAGTCAATTAAATAATATGTTTAGTTGAACAGTTTAATTATATTTAGATTTAATTTAATAATTATGTTTAGATTTGATTTAACTTAACGATAAACATTTAATTCATATGGACATTTTGTTAAATTAAACATTTAATTTATATGGACATTTGGTTTCATAGTAGATTCAATTTATCTTATATCCAATTGCATTCTATCATCTCTTGCAAGATTTTAGTACTGTACATGTTAGTGATGGACTGATGGTACGACAAATGCCATTTTAGTAACATTTTTCTTTCTTAATATTATAAGATTAAATTATAGATTAAAAAATCTATTTATAAATTTAAAATATATAATGAATATCAGTTATAATTTTTAAAAAGAAAAATTTATACGATAAGTGTATTAGTAAACTCAATTAAAGAAAGTCAATCTAATGGAAATGATAATTGAACAAATCAATCTACTACATTTTGTATTCTATTTATTAAATGTAATTGAACAATTAAGGTGAATTTTAGATACAAATGAACAATTGAATATCGATTAGTGTATAACTTTAATTCAAATTTAAAAAAGAATGAATTATCCAATTTAATCTAAAATTAACATATAATATGTAATTGAATCTAAACACTATTGAATTATTCTATTTTGAAATAAGATTCAATTAAATTGAGTAGTAGTATTAATAAAAATTCTGGAGTGTATCAAATTAATTCATTTACCTTTTATATTTTATTTTTAACTGTGGTTGGACAATTAAGGTAAATTTTATATTCAAATGAATAATTCAAGTGAATCTAAACACTATATATTCAATTGTTCAATTGAATTCTCTAATTACATATAATTAAGTGAATCTAAATATTATTGAATTGCTCAGTTGATTCTATGTTCAGTTAACTCTAAGTTCGACTGAATTGTTTAGTTACATTTTATAATCAAGTGAATCTAAGTACTGTTGAATTGCTCATTGATTCTATGTTCAATTAACTATTTAATTGAATTATATACTTACATCTTATAATCAAGTGATTCGAATCACTATTAAATTGTTCAATTGATACTTGATAGTACTATATTCAATCAACTCAAGTGTAGTTGGATTATTTAGTTAAATCTTATAATCGAGTGAATCTAAACACCATTCAATTGTTTAATTGTTTCTAAGTTCAATTAAACTTTGTTTAGTCGAATATAGCTTCAGTTATATATCAAACTAATGTATATTCGATTGAGTAATTTGATTCCTTAATTTTTTAAATTCATGTATTTGTTTGATTATACAATGATCTTTATTGTTATTTTTTAAATAAAATCTTAATTATTATCGTCATTGCATTATCCACACTTAAGTAAATAGTACCGTCGAGAATATCATTGTCGTTGTGACTTTTTTCCTACTCAAAAGCAGTGTCAAAATACGTGGCTTGAGAATTACAACTTGTCTCAAACAACATGTTTCAATTTGAAATTTTAAGGTAAAATTATAAATTCCATGAATAAAAAGTCTTATATAATCAATGCTTAGCTAAAAGTAATCATATAATTAATCAGTTTATTCTGAAATTATTAAAAGATAAACTGTTGATGTTTTAAGGTCTATTAACATTATTTTTAACTTATGCCATCACTCATGTTTATTTATGTTTAATAAAATAATTGTAAACTATTACAGTATTATACTTTATAGTATTATGTTATTTATAAATGTACATTTTTACATTTACTTATTATTGTAAGCTCTTTAAATTGAAATAATTAAAACAATTTTTTTCAGTAGTTGGGAAGAGAGAATAGTAAGTATGGGCCCAACTCCCAATACATCTTCTTCCTGCTTCTAGTTTCCAATGCTTTACGCCATATATCTTCTCCTCAAATTATGACAAGGGTATACAAGTAAAATCAACAATTACTAAACCATAAATTTTAAGTA
Source organism: Salvia splendens (assembly GCF_004379255.2). Lineage (NCBI taxonomy): Eukaryota > Viridiplantae > Streptophyta > Magnoliopsida > Lamiales > Lamiaceae > Salvia > Salvia splendens. The sequence continues at coordinate 9,625,024 of NC_056045.1, read as the reverse complement.
AATCTGTTCTTTTTGCTATTAAACCAGTTTATGGCTGGCCATAATGTGGCCACATCGCTTTTCAAAAGAATTTATTGAAACCAACCCCTTGCACACATACACATACACATACACATACACATACACATACACATACACATACACCCGTTTCTACTTTGTGTTGGAAAATGAGTGCTTCCAAATTATGATATGGATTTGGACACGAATGATTTATTGAATATATTCATCTAAGAACCTCGAGACTCTGAGTATATGGATTTGTAGCACTCCTTAGATTAAGAATCACTCCAAGAGTAGGAAAACCTATACCTATTGACTATATGATCGTCAAGAATTTCAGTATATGATTGAATGCCATAAGACATTGCTCAAAGTATCTTAATAAATTACAAACAAGTGAAATATTCAACCAAGACAATTCAACTCATAATGACAAAGTCGATTTTCATTTATGATCAAATGTATCTTAAAGTAACATGATTACAAGTTTCTTTATAGGCTAAAATGGGCTCTTGAGAGTCTCACATCATTAACACGACTTGAGACTCATTGAAAGACTCATACTACCTCAGTCACTGAAAAATAGAAACTTTTGAAATGCCACGGGTTTTAATACACAATTGATAAATTAAGAGAGAATAACTGATAAAGTAAGAGAGGGAAGAAAATGAGTAAAGTATGAAAGAGAAAAGTTGTGGAAATAAAGTTAGTGGATTGTGAGTTTTACTTCCTAAAATAGAAAGTTTCAAAAGTTTTTATTTTTAAGAGACGGAGGTAGTAATAACTTGAAAATAACTTGTGAACCACTAATATCACTCTAGTGCCCCTAAAATCACTTATTTGGCACAAAATGTAATTCAAGATAACTCTTCATGTTTACTACTCATATTTGTTGCTTTGAGTCAAACCTACACGAATTTATTTTTAGGTCACTCCCTAAAAATCATGTGGCTTAGGGCTCGCTCTTATACCACTTCTTAGGATCGTTGATTACATATTAGTTTGATATTGTCCGCATTAGGTCAAACCCACACGTATTTGGTTTTGGGTAATCCTAAAAGGTCTCAAACTAATTGGAGTTGAACAACACTTATATATTACTTTGAACTTCCCTCATTCTCAAATGTGTGATGGATTTGCAATCCCACAAAATCCCCTCAAACTGAAACCACATCAGGAACGCAGCACACACATCGAGTCATTCCAAACAAGACTCTAACCTAAGTCATCCTGCTTAGGACTACCCTAAAGCCCCAAAGTCAGAGAGATTTTAATACCACTTGTTAGAATCATCGACTACACATTAGTTTAATATTATTCACTTTGGGTTAAAGCCACACACCAATTTATTTTTAGGCCATTTCCATAATGTCTCAAACTCTTTGGAGCTACACAATGCTTATATATTGTTTCTAATTTCTCTTATTTACAATGCGGAATGCGTTTGCAACCCTGCAAATGTATGTACTCTTTTTTGTCTTATGAGATTTTCGTAACAAGCGATATAGATGAATAAAATTATGCTCTTTTTTATCAAAACGATTTTTTTAATCCAAACAACGAGTATTGAAAAAATAGCTTATTAAGTTGACTTTGTTTGGAAGTCTCCACCTCCTTTTAGTAATATACTTATATATACTCCCTGCGTCCTATTAAAATATGAAACATTTGGTTTTTGGCACGAAATTTTATGTAGTGTTGTTTTGTGAATTAATGAGAAGAGGGGAAAGTAAGAGAGCGAAAAAAGTAGAGAGAGTGATGTGTTAAATGGTGTAATCGGCATATTGGAGAAGGGAGAAGACAATTGGTTTGTATTGAATGGGATGATTTTCAATTGTATAGAGAACCCCTTTAAATAGGGTGTAGTAGCCAATGTACATGGTAAGATTATTAATACACAATATTCTCTCAATCATCTCAATATTCTCTCAATCACCTAATTGTGCTATTGATTCTAATTGCAATCTGTTGCAATCTTTCCTTTCTAACACTCCCCCTCAAATTGAGTGGTGGGGTCTCCAATACTCAATTTGCGAAGGGCATCTTCAAAGGCTCTCGTATTGACCGCCTTTGTCAACATGTCCGCCAGCTGATCTTCTGAGCGAACAAATGGTAGCTCGACAACTCCCCTTTCAATGTTCTCTTTGATAAAATGTCTGTCCACTTCGACATGTTTGGTTCGATCATGTTGAACCGGATTTTCTGAAATACTTATGGCGGCCTTGTTATCACAGTATAGTCGGCACTCCTTTCTTGGAGAGAGACCAAGTTCTTTCATCAACCTTCTTAGCCACATTATCTCAGTTAGTCCACTTTTGATACCACGAAATTCGGCCTCGGCACTAGAAAGCGCCACCACTTTCTGTTTTTTACTCCTCCAAGTTACTAAGTTACCCCCAACAAAGGTAAAATACCCTGCGGTTGACCTCCTATCATTCGGATTCCCGGCCCAATCAGCATCCGTGTATCCATGAATTTCAAGGTTCCCATTTTTTGAAAATAACACTCCATGTCCTGTTGTCCCCTTCAGATATCGACAAATTCTAAGAGCTGCCTCCATATGGTCTATCTGTGGTTTATGCATGAACTGACTCACAACCCCTACGGCGTAGGCGATGTCTGGCCTAGTATGCGATAGGTAGATGAGCTTCCCAACCAGTCGCTGATATCGACCTCGATCGGTCAACTCTGCTTTATCATTAATCTGCAATCCGTGATTAACTACTATGGGCGTATCTGCCGGTTTACACTCTAGAAGTCCTGTTTCTGCAAGAATGTCCAGAATATATTTTCTCTGTCTCAAAAAGATCCCCCTCTGTGATCTCAACACCTCGATCCCAAGGAAGAACTTAAGATCCCCTAAATCCTTCATCTCGAACTCCTGAAACAGGTTCCTTTTCAAGTTCTCAATCTCTTCCAAGTCGTCACCTGTGATAATCATGTCATCGACATATATGATTAAGCAAGTGATTTTATCTCCTCTCTTTTTTAGAAACAGAGTATGATCAGAGTTACTCTGTTTGTATCCATAACTAATCATTGCCCCGGTGAACTTCCCAAACCATACTCTCGGGGACTGTTTCAACCCATATAAAGTCTTCTTCAGCCTACATCCTTCTCCTATCCCGAAGTCTGCTGCGAATCCTGGAGGGGCCTCCATATACACTTCTTCTTCCTTTTTTAGCTCACCATGAAGAAATGCATTCGTCACATCAAATTGATGCAGTGGCCAATCTTTATTTGCTGCCACAGACAATAAGACTCTAATTGTATTCATCTTGGCAACTGGAGAGAAAGTCTCCGAATAATCTACCCCATATGTCTGGGTATAGCCCTTTGTGACTAGCCGTGCTTTGTACCTCTCAATTGAGCCATCTGGTCTCCTCTTGATAGTGAAGACCCATCGACATCCTACCGGCCGCTTCCCCTTGGGTAAGATGCACGTTTCCCAAGTATTGTTTCGGATCAGTGCATCTATCTCCTTTTGCATTGCCTCCCTCCAGTGCTTATGTCGCATAACCTCTTCCCATGACTGTGGAATCTCTTCCTCCTCATACAGTGCCTTCTCAAATGCTTGAGCCATTTCTGACAGATGACTCGTAACTAGGCAAGCCACAGAGTAGCGGGCCTTCCTGTTAATCCTCTCCGGGGTGTATCTCTTTGGCGGAACTCCCCTGTTGGCTCGGTGGGGAAGAATGTACCCTCCTGTGTCGGGATCAATTCCTTCGACTTCTTCTGCCCCGCTGATTTCCTCATTCGTGTTCACCACCAGTGGGCCTGTTTCTTCCTCTATACTTCCATTATTAGTAGTAATGGAAATCTGAGGAGCAGGGTTATCGAAACTTACATTGGATAGCCTTAACGGGGAAGTAGGTGGTTGTGTGACACCTTCAGTAATGGAATGTCCTACTTCAGAGACTTGCTCAGCGGTACCGCTTACTGCCGCTTCGGTTAGGCCCGCTTCAGGATTACTCGGCGTTGGCATTGGCGCTGATATCCAACTTAGCGGGTCCTTACTACTATTCTCCCCCTGACTGCTAAGGTGGGTATAAAAGTACTCGGTTTCAAGGAAATTGCAGTTCATTGTGATAAACATTCGGTTGGTTTTAGGATCGAAGCACCTATACCCCTTTTGGTTTACCCCGTATCCCACAAATACACACTTAATTGCACAAGGAGAAAGTTTGGTTCGTTCATGTTTTGGGGTATGGACAAACACGGAGCACCCAAAAACTCGTGGTTCAAGAGTTAATGGTGGAGGGATTTTAGTGAAGGAGGATAGGGCTTGGAGTGGTGTTTGGTATTTGAGGATACTTGTGGGTAGTCTGTTTAAAAGGTAGGCCGAGGTGGCAATAGCTTCTGGCCAGAACTGGTTTGGGGCTTTTGATTCGATGAGCATAGAGCGAGTCATTTCAAGGAGGGAACGGTTTTTTCTTTCGGCTACACCATTTTGTTCGGGGGTATAGGCACAACTGGTTTGATGAATCAACTCATTTTCTTGGAAAAATTGTTTCATGGCCGAATTAACGAATTCCCTTCCGTTATCTGACCTTAGAATTTTTATAGAGTGTTGGTACTGGGTTTTAATGAGGGTGAAAAAATGTGCAAAATGAGTATAGACCTCAGATTTTTGTTTCATGAAATATACCCAAGTCATCCGAGTGCAGTCATCTACAAAAATTAAATAGTATCTAAGATCCTGCCCTCCAATAAAAGGTGCGGGCCCCCAAACATCAGAGTGGATTAAGGAAAAAGGGAAATCAACACGAGTATTATTCAAAGGATAAGAGGTTCGGTGGCTTTTGGCCAAAAAACAGGTTTCACAATACTCATCATACTTAGAAACAAAATTAGGAAACAATAGTTTTAAGTAACCGATAGAGGGATGTCCTAAGCGTCGATGCCAAAGCCAAGCTTTCCTATCAGTAGACCCGTGAGTTAGCATGGCGGTCCCTTTTTGAGCTATCTCGTCCACATAGTACAATCCATCGCGTTCAGTGCCACGTCCAATTATTTCCCCGGTTCGGATATCCTGCAAGAGACAGAAATGAGGTTGCATCAATAAGGTACAATTTAATTCCTTCGTGACATGGCTAATAGACAACAATTTATGAGACATTGAAGGAATGTAAAGGCAGTTGGATAATTGAAGGGTAGGTGATATTTTCACAGTTCCCGCCCCCTCAACTTTTGTAAATTCCCCATTAGCTGTCTGAATATGAGATTTCTGGGATTTTTGAATCCCTGTAAGATCTGATGCATCATAAGTTATCGTATCAGTTGCCCCACAATCAAATATCCATCTATCATTTTTCTCATATCCACTAGACACTTGACACGCAATTCCGTAATTCCTGAGGGGCTGAAATTGGTTTTTGCTTAAGATTGGGGTATTTATGGAATTTTCGGAAGAGTGGGGTAATTTCTGAAATTTATTAGTGGCATGGGGTAGCTTTCGGAATTTAACAGGAATATGGGGTAAGTTTTGTAATTTAACAACAGTGGGGGTCTCTCTTATCAAAGAGACCCCTTTACCTGAAGCCCTAGCTCGTTCCGCCTCCAGATCGTCTTCTCCACATAGCTCCTCACTCCATTCATGGATCACACTCCCGCTCCTTCCGGCGACCAAATTCGCCGTCCCGATCCTATTCGTCGGTTGGGTAACGGCGGGGTCGGCTGAAATTGTTGGCTGGATGGCTCCTCCGATGTCGCGGCCTCCGTCTCCCCCGAGTGCTGCGGCGGCATGCCCACCGCGGTTCCAGGGTGCCCGCGACGGCGGTGGCGGTTTACCATGCTTCTCCTCCCACCAATCGGGATATCCGATGAGTTCGAAGCACGAATCTTTCGTATGCTTCTTCCGTTTGCAATACGAACAAACTAGCTTCGATTTGTCCTCCTCATCACCTCGGTTTGTTTGCTTTCTGCCATTACCGCTGCGATTACCACCCCGCGAGCCGCCGGTGTGGTTTTGCCACCCTCGCACGGCGAGGCCTGCCCCGATTCCATCGGTTGCTGCTCCACCACTGTTCGCCGCCTGCAATACCCGGAGACGCGTCTCCTCCTGCTGGACCAGGTTATATGCGAAGTCTACTGAGGGAAGTGGATTTAATTTCAGTATTTCTCTCTTGGTTGATTCATACTTGCTATCAATGGCGTAGACAAATTGGCATAATCTCTGATCTTGTATGAATTTGTTGTGGATTTCAATGTCCTCTGGGTATTTCATTGGATTGCTCTGCCTTTGATCAATGGAGATCCATATTTCTTGCAACTTGCTCCATATTTCGTCTAATGAGCTGCTCCCCTGTCTTAGTGTACTCGCTTTGAACTGGAGATCATACACCTGAATTCGGTCTCCTCCGCTCCCATATGTGACGGCCAACGCATCCCAGATGTGCTTGGCCGTCGGATGTTGTGAAATTCGACCGACTAGTCGAGATTCGATGTTTTGGGTCAGCCATGTAAACACACAGTGGTCTGCCTGCTGCCACTGCGTGAAGGCTGGATCGGTTCGTGGTGGGGGGGTTGGAACTCCGGTCACGTGAGATATCATCCCCCGACCACTTATTGCCGCCTTCATGAGTACGGACCAGAGAGCGTAATTCTCTCCGTTGAGTTTGTCCCCGCCGATGTGGAGGGGCTGTGTGTCTATTCTGTAAGACACAACAGGAGTTTCTGGGGGGTTGTTTTGGTTTGGGTTCATCGCAAAACTATTGCGCATGAAATTGGTGAATTGTCGGGCAAATTCGTCCGTCATGGACTTATTGGTAGTTTCTGTTAGTTTCTGATCTTCTTCGTCTGACATATTTGCTGGTACAGGTACAGGTACGGGAAAAGTAAAAAGTAACACGGGAAAGGGCCGAGAAGGGTATCAAGGACGATGATGATACCTTTTCTGAGTCCAGACCCGCTCTGATACCATGTTAAATGGTGTAATCGGCATATTGGAGAAGGGAGAAGACAATTGGTTTGTATTGAATGGGATGATTTTCAATTGTATAGAGAACCCCTTTAAATAGGGTGTAGTAGCCAATGTACATGGTAAGATTATTAATACACAATATTCTCTCAATCATCTCAATATTCTCTCAATCACCTAATTGTGCTATTGATTCTAATTGCAATCTGTTGCAATCTTTCCTTTCTAACATGATGTTTTCATTTTTAGAAATGTGTTATTTTTAATGGGACAACCCAAAAAAGAAAATATTTTATTTTTAATAGGACATATGTATTATTGATCGGTTAGATCCTCTGCTGAGCAAATTTGTACAACAAATACTGTTCCTAATACAGTAATAAAAAACATAATTTCTTCCTAGCCCATTTTTTATACATTTAGAAGTATAGTACTAATTTGGTCCTAAACATATGACCGATTTACGATTTTGGTCAAGAACATTAACTTTTTGAAATTCAAGTCCGAAACATACGAAAATGCTATCTATTACATCCTTTTTTACGGTTTCCGTCATTTTTTACGGTCAACCATGATTTAGCCCAATTTTGACCTGATTAGACTTAATCTGAGATTATTAGTTGGTTATGTTAATTATTTTGCTAAATAATTCAATTTTTTTAAATATTTTGAATATGAAACATCAAACCCCAATTTTCACTAAGTGTGGGTTTTGGAACATCAAACGTCAATCTCTCTCTTTTCAATCTTCTCTCTCGTCATTCTCTCTTTTCTATCTTCTCTCTCGTCACTCTCTAAGAAGAAGAACCCTGGTTCCGATTCTGACCAAGAAGCCCGATTCCGGCCGATTCCGACAGATTATTGTTGGTTGCCATGAGTTGGAAGTCGCCGTACCCAAACGACCATTCTATCGAAGGTCTCGTCGACGTGAAACAAGCATATGCGAGGAAGAGGAAGGTCTCGACTACTGGTAGTTCTGAGACGAGCGATTCACATCCGCCTGACACCGAACAAGGACCGCCGTCGGCTGCATCGGGATTTGTGGGTTATAACCATATGATAAGGCTAATTTAATGCATAGGTCTAGGGGTTGAATTAATACAATTATAGGGTCTAACACATGTTTTAAGCCAGGTGTGCAGAAGAATTCGCCAGGTCGAGGAACAAAGAAGATGAATTACAAGGACCATGCAAATACGGCGAATAAGTGAGCAAATTCGGAGGAAAATGACTAGACGGAGACTAGACGGAGGGATCGTGAAACTGAAGGGCAGAATGGAGATTTCTGCGAAAGTTTCTAGAAGATCCTAGCGCATCTATATAAGGAAGAGAGCATGCAATGCTCAGTAGGACTTTTGGCACTTAGGCCTCTGGTTCTTAGCTCACACACTTCTGCATACTTAGGGAATTTTCAGAGTTTCGAAGGGGGTTGAGTTTGCCGTCACTGTTGCTTTCAAATTCTCGACATTTGTGGTGTAATACCGTCCTTGCAGAGGGCGAAGAAACAATTTCCCGTTTTTATTTTAGTGATTGCTGAAGATTTCACCGAGCTTCGCCGTTCGAAGCTCGGCTCTGTTTTCGGTTAAATTTCCGTGGTTTATGCAATTTCTATTTTCCATATTTGAGCTGCTGTTGAGTTTTGGTTATGGATGTTCATTATTTTGAGTTTGTTGTGATTACTGAGTTGGATGTTTGAGTTTCGTGTTGGTTGCTGAGTTTGGGTGGAATCGTTGGATTTATGCCTAGCTTTCGTGTTTTCATTTCATTTCGCCTAGTATACGTAGATCTATTTTATTTCCGGTTGCTTGCAAGTTTCCGACGTCCGAATTTTTTTACATTTTATTCGAATCCCGGTATGTGCTCTGTTTTCTTCATCTTCGTGTTTAATCAGCTAAAGTTAAGCATGTCATTGTTAGTTAGGTTTTTAGTTTGTTAGTTGCAGCTTTTCTTCCGTACTTGATATTTCTGGAAGTTGGTCCCCACTTCTATTTGCATTCTGTTTAGCTATAGTTGGTAATTGTTTGCTTGGTCTAGGAAGTAAGTTTAAAATTATATAGATCTAAGGATGTTCGATATCTGCATGCTGTTTACAGTTTACTAGGTCTAGTGTTTAATTTCGTGCTTAGGTCTAGAAGTAGTTATATCTCAACCCAAGTTTGCATGGCAGCAGCCGTTTTCTAACAAAAAATTCTCTAGATGCTTTCTTACGTGTCCATCTTCGTGGGATCGACCCCTTGCTTCTCTATACTAGTCTATAGTATAACGGGTTGAGGGATCTTTGAAACGCGAAAGTTTGTGTGTCCATCGACAGAGTCTCCCGCGTCGCCTTGAGTTCCTAGACCTAGTGTTTAGTGGATTCATTGGACTTGGCAGCTCGATCTAGAAGTTTATTATACACACACTCACACTAACGACAAGTGTGCTTCAAATGGCGCCGTTACCGGGGATGGAAAGCGTAATTTGTGATTGTGTTTAAAGAATTTTGGTGTACATAGTTCTTAATTTTTCTTTCTTTTCCTTTATTTTCAGTTTATGAGCAAAGACTCGTGGTTTGGACACTGTGGTGACTCATCTGAGTGGAGGAACGAGCAGTTTATTTGGCAAGTCAAGAACACAGCATCTACGGTCACCACCAGATCGGGTTTATCAACAGGAGATCCATTTCTGTTTGGTTCAGAAAGCGACGAGAGTTGGAGTTCGTCAGGAAGGGAGGATCCCAAATCATCTTCAGAGACAGATACAGAAGATGCAGAAATAAGAGACATGGCACACGTGGTCGATCCAGATCCGGAGATTGGTTCGCTCATGGCCCATCTAGATGGTGAGCCAGCCCAAGCTATAGTGTTGAATCTGCGCCAGAGGGCCATTGAGATCAAGACGAATGTGCTCGGCTTTCTGCCAACATTCTCTGGGCGTAGGAATGAGTGCCCGTACGAGTTCTTAAATGAATTCAACAAATTGTGTAGCATTCAGAAGAGGCCAAATGATGCAACGGAGGAGGACTATCGCCTGCGCGGTTCCTTTTACCTTGAAGGGTGAAGCCAACACGTGGTTATTGAGGTTACCCCCAGATTCTATTCGCACATGGAGGGACTTTAAATTGGAGTTCCTAGATTATTTCTTTCCCTCCAACAAGACAAATGCTCTGAAGAAGGAGATAGTGGAGTGCAAGCAGGATTACGATGAGTCGTTGAGCCAATATTGGTCGCGATTCAAGGGTTTGCTGGACGCCTGCCCCGAATCACAGAATGATCGAGGCAGAGATTTATTATTTTTCTATGAAGGAGCAAACCCCGAGTCGAAGGATTTGATGAACTCCTCGAGCGGGGGAAATTTTACGAAGAAGAGGGGTAGCGAGGCAAGAGAGAATCTGGGAAAGTTGATAGAGGCTAAAAAGGCATACGACAGCCCGAGGAATGTTATGAGGAGAGGATCAGCCAATGCCCTGAGGGAGCAGGATGACGAGAGAGTCGAGGCAAGAATAGATAGGCTCGAGAAAGCATTGTTGAATGCAATAGAGAAAACCACTCCGCCAGCTGCACAAGTGAAGGATAAATCTCCATGTCCAGGAGAAATTCCAACACAACAGTATTATGATCCTCACGTAGGAGATTACCAGGCCCAAGCTAATGCGATGGGAAGTTGGAACCTAGATGGGAGTTGGAACCCCGGAAGAGAGAGGGATGCACCGTGGAGAAACCATCCCAATTTTAGATGGTCTGACAACGATCCGAACCAGCCACCTCCACAACAGAACACTTAGTTGATGCATCAACCTCATTCTAATTGGGGGAACAAGAATCAGAATCAGGGAAACTCTTAAGTGCCGCCACATCAAAGGAATTACACTGGGAATTATCAAAATCCCCAACCTACCTACCCGGGGAATCAAGGGCCGGGAAATCAGTATAACAACAATTCAGGAGGTCAAGGAAACTTCCGCCAGAATCAAGGAAGTGGTCCACATCTGGGTCCAGGACCAAGTGCAGGACAGTCTAATCCTAAACCACCAAGGAATCTAGATGATATGGTACATGATTTAGTCAGTTCTCAACAGAATATGCAGAACAACTTCCAGTCCAACAATGACGTGGTGCATAAGCTCCAGGATGCTCAATTAGAACAGAAGGCAGCAATGGATATGTGGGCAAAGCAAATGTCCCAGATCGCTACAACCTTGAGCGAGATGTGAGGAAATGAAGGGAAGATCCCTGCCTCAGTAAGGCCGCCAGACAGAGCTAACATCAGTCAGATCACTTTACGATCTGGGCGAAGATATGAAGGTCCAGCGATGAGGAAGGAAGAAGAAACGCCTTCCGTGAAGGACAATGTAAGGAAGGATCTAACTCCTGAGTCCAAGAATTTGGAAGCAAGGGGTTTTAGGAATATAGATGACCTTCAGGAAGGTGATTTGGATAAACCTTTACCAAGTATGGCTGAGCCATTTTTCCTAGACCCAGAGCCGGAAGTAGAGAATGAGGTGGCGAGAAAAGGAACGGATGAGTTTTCAGCTGGAGGTTCTACGGGTGCAGAGAAACAAATGAAACTGTTCCCACATCGAGGGGAAGCTAGGAAAAAGAAGGAAGAACCGGTAGACTTCATGGACATTTTTGGGAAGTTGGAGATTAATTTGCCGTTCGTACAAGCCTTGAAGTTACCAGTATTTAGCAAGTTCATTAAGGAATTTATAGCTGGGAAGACAAGACCTAGTGGGAAGATCCTGATAGGCGAGAACGTATCCGCAGTGATTCAAAAACGAAGGATGCCTTCAAAATGTACTGACCTAGGTATGTTCACCTTACCCATTTCCATTGGTGATGTACAAATTGAGCATGCAATGTGTGATTTAGGGGCATCAATAAATGTGTTACCGCTTTCCATTTGCAAGAAACTGGTAGGAGTAAGTATGGTAGATACGAAAGTGGTAATCCAGCTAGCGGATAGGTCGTGTATTTGCCCTGAAGGAGTGCTTGAGAATGTGATAGTTAGAGTGCAAGATTTCTTGTACCCAGCTGATTTTCATGTGATAAAGATGAGTGACAATGAGTCTGCTGAGTCTAGTGGTGTACTTCTAGGGAGGCCTTTTCTCCATATAGCCAAGACCATAATTGATGTTTTTGATGGAACTATATGCCTCGACTACAATGGGGGAAAATATACCTTTAGCATCGATGAAGCAATGAAAAAACCTCTTGATGTAAAAAATTTGCATGCTATCGATGTTATTAACCCCCTGGTCCAGGAATATCTTGAGACAGAATTGATACAGGAACAGATTGAAAATTCGGAGATGAGTTACTCTATCGACAGAGAAGTGGCTGGATGGTGTGAAGCAATGAACACAAGTGAATAATCAGATGAAGAGCTGGCTAAAGTAATCTTGGAATTCTGTAAAAATCCAGGAGTAGCTAAGTCAAGGAAGACACCCCATGTGGCGAGCATGGAGACTTCTTCTAGGTCAGGGAAAGAAATGATATCCGATGGAACAGAGAAAAATCCCTTGCCCCAGGAGGCAAGTACCCTGAAGAAAGAACTGAAAGTGCTCCCACCAGGCCTCAAGTATGCTTATCTAGAAGAGAATGAGACTTTTCCCGTTATCATCAACAACAACTTGACCAAAGAACAGGAGGTGGAATTGCTGAATGTGATCAGAAGAAACAAGAAGGCTATAGGATGGACTCTCTCCGACCTAGTGGGAATCAGTCCTGATCTTTGTATGCACCACATTAGGCTTGAGGAAGGTACGAAGGCATGTAGAGATCCACAACGCAAGCTAAATCCGAATATGAGAGAGGAAGTTTTGAAGGAAGTTTTGAAGCTGCTTTTGCTGGGAATCATTTACTCCATACCCGACAGCGAATGGGTTAGTCCAGTCCATATGGTACCTAAAAAGTCAGGAATACAGGTTGTCAAGAATGACAAGAACGAGCTGGTGCCCATTCGACTAGTTACTGGGTGGAGGATGTGCATCGATTATAGAAAGTTGAATGAAGCGACAAGGAAAGATCATTTTCCCTTACCTTTTATTGATCAGATGCTGGAGAAATTGCCAGGCAAGCAATATTTCTGTTTCCTTGACGGGTACAATGGATACTTTCAAATCTCCATGGATCCCGAGGACCAAGAGAAGACTACATTTACGTGTCCCTTCGGAACGTATGCTTATAGAAGGATGCCGTTAGGGTTGTGTAATGCACCGGACACTTTTCAACGGTGCATGATGAGTATCTTCTCGGATTTATTGGAGGATTGCATCGAGATTTTCATGGATGATTTCACCGTGTATGGGAATTCTTTTGACTCCTGTCTAGCAAGTTTGGATATAGTGTTGAGGAGGTGCCAGGAAAAGCATTTGGTTCTAAATTTTAAAAAATGCCACTTTATGGTCCCTGAAGGAATTGTCCTAGGGCATGTAGTTTCAGAGAGGGGTATACAGGTAGACCAAGTGAAGGTTGATGTGATCTCAAAATTACCTTACCCGACGAATCAAAAAGAAGTTAGAGGATTCCTAGGTCATGCGGGTTTCTACAGAAGATTCATTAAGGATTTTGCTAGGATTGCCCAACCACTCACCCATTTGTTACATAATGAAGTTGACTTCGTTTTCGACGAGGGGTGCAAGGAAGCTTTTCAGCTACTAAAGGATAAACTAGTCTCTGCCCCTATTATCAGGGCGCCTGACTGGAGTTTACCATTTAAAATAATGTGTGACGCGAGCGATTACGCAGTGGGGGCAGTGCTAGGTCAAAGGATTGATGGGAAAAGCTATGTGATTTTTTATGCATAAAAAACACTCAATCAGGCCCAGAAGAATTATGACACCACAGAGAAAGAAATGCTGGCGGTAGTATACTCGTTTGAGAAGTTTCGCCCGTACTTGCTGGGGTCGAGGGTGATAGTCTTCACTGACCATGCAGCTATCAAGTACTTGCTGACGAAGAAAGAATCCAAGCCAAGATTAATCCGTTGGGTGTTGCTATTGCGGGAATTTGATTGGGAAGTCAGAGACAAAAATGGGACAGAAAACAAAGTAGCTGATCACTTGAGCAAGATTTTCCAAGGAGAGACAGATGAAGCTATACCTGATGCATTCCAGGAGGAGCATTTGTACTGTATAGGAACATTTCCTGGACCCATCTGTTGGGAAATGGTGATGGCAACAACAGGTCCAGGAGATTCTGAGAAAGGAAAATGACATCTAAACGCTGAACCTTGGTTCGCAGACCTAGCAAACTACTTGGTCACTGAGAGGTACCAAGCTCTCAATCAATCACCCGGGCACAGAAGATGAAACTGAAAAGCGAAGCCAAGTATTATTTTTGGGACGACCCATATCTATGGAGAATGGGAGTCGACCAAGTAATTAGGAGGTGTATTCCAGAATGGGAGCAGAAAGATGTGCTTAATCATTGCCATGCCCTAGCGTGTGGAGGTTACTTTGGACTGAGGAAAACAGCAAGGAAGGTGTTAGATAGTGGATTTTATTGGCCTACGTTACACAATGATGCCTTCGAATTCTGTCAAAACTGTGAAAGATGCCAACATACGAGAGGAATTTCGAAGAGAGATGAAAAGCCGCAATTCCCAGTAATTGTTTGCGAGATTTTCTACGTTTGGGGAATGGATTTTATGGGTCCATTTCCATCTTCATATGGGAATACTTATATACTTGTGGCTGTAGATTATGTCTCGAAGTGGATAGAAGCAAAGGCCACCACGTCTTGTGAGGCCAAAGAAGTGGCCAAGTTCCTTAGAGCCAACATCTTCAATAGATACGGAGTGTCACGTGCAATTATTTCTGACCAAGGGACGCACTTCTGTAACAGGACAATAGAGGCTCTGATGAGGAAATACGGGGTCCACCATAGGCTTTCTACCCCGTATCATCCTTAGTCTAATGGACAGGCCGAGATCTCCAACAGGGAGATAAAGGCGATATTGGAGAAGACGGTGAATCCGTCAAGGAAGGACTGGAGTAAGAGGCTAGGAGATGCATTGTGGGCCTACCAGACAGCATACAAAACGCCTATCGGAATGTCACCCTACAGATTGGTTTTTGTCAATATGTGCCATCTGCCCGTAGGAGTGGAGCATAGAGCATACTGGGCGGTCAAGGAAATTAACATGAACCCTCAAGCTTGTAAGGAAGAGAGGAAACTGCAGCTTCAGGAGCTGGAGGAACTAAGGCTTGAGTCTTATGAATCTGCGATGTGGTATAAGGAGAAAACTAAGCTTTGGCATGACAAAAATCTCCAGGTCAAGGAACTACAAGTGAGGCAGAAAGTTCTCCTGTTTCAATCCAGGCTCAAGCTGATGCCAGGGAAACTGAAGTCCAAATGGGTTGGGCCTTACACTATCGTGAGTCTTCGAGCAAACGGAGCTGTGGAGATCCAGGGAAGTGCCTTAAACTCTACTCTTTTTCTTGTTAATGGTCATCGGGTGAAGATTTTTAGGGATAATTCTGAGTTGTGTGTAGTGGAGGAAGTGCCACTACGCGCACTCCCTATTATCGCTTAATTGGTCTGGGGGGAATACTCTCGATGAATTCCTGGGTCAGGTAAATTGGAATGTTTCTTTTCTTATCTTTTCACTGAACCAAGGAATCTAGAGAGTGCTCAATCGAAAGTGTAAATATTCAGCTGTTTTTGTAAAAGAAAAAAATACCAAACAAAGAGAAAAAAAAATTAATCTTCAAAAAATATTTTCGAATCACCAGACTCCTTAGGGAAATTGTTTTGTCACGTTTTGAATCCTCCACCTGGGAGTCTGGCGTTTCATTTTCGTTTGTTTTTGCCTAAGTGTGGTATCGCGGAGAGTAGCATTTACATGGGGCAGAGAAACTTAGGTTGGGAGGGAAGTGGTACAGTTTTTGAAATTCAAGTATTACTTTATGGGAAGGCGAACGGTTGCTTACATCACGCCTGCAACCGTCTGCAAAACCGTACGCGCCCTTACCCATTTTTACTTTTTTTCGTCCCATACGGTTATTTCTTCTTAAAGCAAATTCTCTCTCTCACAAAATAAAAAATCCCTAATTCTTCTCTCTCGCGATACCTAACATTCACTAACCCTAACCCGTAAATTCTTTCAAAGTTTTTGAGGAATTTTCAGATTCAGGCAATGGAGAACACATCAAATGCAGGAAGCACCGCCGGATCTGCCGATCCCAACGCAGCGACTTTCATGGCAGAACTGATGCAGAAATTTGGCGGTCCGGAGGAGGCAATGAAAGCTTTCGCCCTGCTCACGAAAATGATGGGGAAGGCCACGCCCGCCGCATCGACATCCACCACGACCACCGCACCACAACCGCCGCAAGTTCCAGAGGATACGATTTCTCGACCATCTACCATACATGCAGAAGTCAACCCGTTTACTGGCGAACCGGAAAAAGAAGTCATGGTGGGCGAAGAGCAGGAACAAGGGGCAGATCTAGTTGCGGAGATGGAACAGATGACGGTTGTTGAGGGGGAAACCCTTGTTGTTTCTGCTGTTGGTGATCTTGAGGGGGAAACCCCTGTTGTTTCTGCTGTAGGTGATCTTGAGGGGGAAACCCCTGTTGTTTCTGCTGTTGGTGATCTTGAGGGGGAGACCCCTATTATTTCTGGTGAAGTTTTGGAGGGGGAAACCCCGACTGATAAGGTTGAGGGGGAGACCCCTGTTTTTTTGTGGTGAAGTTTTTGAGGGGGCCCTGTTGGTGAGTTGGAGGGGGCGACCCCTGGTATTTGTGAAGAATTTGTTGGGGGGAGAACCCCGGAAAGGATGGCGGGCAGCGATGCCCTAATTTCTGAGAAGGAAGTTGCTGAGGGGGAACCCCTATTTATATTGAGGGGGCAACCCCTGGGTTATCTGGGGAGGCAGATGCCCCCATTACTGAAGAAGTACAAGAACCCGTTGAGGACGAGGTTAATCTCATTGTGGATCTGACAGATATCCCGGAGGGGACGGATTCGCCGTTGGACAGACGGGAATCCAGGAGACAAGCTCGCTGGAGCTTGTTGGACGAAATTGATAACTCCGACCAGCAAACTGCAAGGGAAGTGCTGGGTCCAGCAACCACAGCAGCTGAGAAGGGACTCCTAGACCTGGCGAAGAGGAGAGTGCCGAGGAGGAACGCCGTCTGGCGGCCGAGCGGAATAGGAAGGGAAAGCAAGCCGTTGCTTCCAGGGTCAAGAAGGTTAAGCCTACCACAAGAAGCAAGTCTGAGGCAGCTTCGCTCCCAGCCCCAACTAGAGTTCCCTTCACCAAGGAACCTACCGGCCCTCCTCCGTCTAGTGAATCTGAAGAGGAGCAGGAGGAAGAACTAAATTTCGACACTGCGGGGGTATGGATTACGAAGGGCTTTCTTGACGCGATGCGGAAGTTTGATGACCCCAAACAGGCGGTGACCTACAAAGAACGGAGTGGCCCGGGTAAGCTCGCTAAGTCTGGTAAACGATATGATCCTGAGGAGTTAAAAGAGATAGGTTCTGATGAAGAATTCCGGCAGTTCATTGATGTCATCGGTTTCGATTGGTTGTTGAAGCACAGTTCTGTGGAGGACCCGATGACGCTGGCACGTGAGTTCTATTCTACATTCCGTTTGAAATCAACCACTGACTTGGACGCCGATTCCATCACCTTCCGTCTATTCACCGAAGAGCATGAAATGAGTATCTGCGAATGGTCCCTCCGAATGGGACTGTTTACGCGTACGGAGGATGATGAGGGGCTATGGAATGATCGGGTGGTTGGAGCGCTGAAATTTACGCCTGGGTTCAAACCGCAATCAGCTTAGGAGTTCATCACCCACCCGAAGGTGGGACAGTTTAAGACAAGTATTTCAAAGGGGTTTCATATAGAGAATCACATACTTTGGTTTGCTCAGACCTTTATCAGCTACAATCTCATGGGGACTGCCAACTCGGCCTTGACAACGACGGATTTATACTTCACTTGGTGTATGTCTAAGGGAGTACGGGTGTATTTAGGCTACTGGTTATCCCAGGCTTGCCATCAAATGACCGCCAACCCTTCCTGACACATGTACACGTGTCACCTTTTAGGGGCTTATCTTCAGCGAAACACGATAATGAAGATCGCCAAATCGGCCCCTGAGGTGGTTATGTGTGAGCCTCCCGAAATCTTCAACGTTGACTATTTTTTTAACAAGGGGTTGTTGTACATGCTCGGGAAGGAGGTGTGTTTCTACGAAGTCAGCCGAGTGGAACCCCAGGTCAAGCGAGAACCGGAAGTTGTGGAGTCTACAGCCAAGATTGAAGTTGAGGAGATGAGAAAGGAAGTGGGATGGATGAGGTCAGAAATCAGGATGGTCATAGAAGAGATGGTGGCCCTACGGGGTCGTATGACTGAATTGGTGGGGAAGTCGTCGGCTCACAGCGGTCAGATGAAGGAGGCTGTCGAGTTAATGCTGATGATGTCAAAATGGATGAAGGAGAACTTCTCCGAGCCCCAGGCGAAATTGCCTACTGGACCCAGCACGGTGTCCACCCAGCCAGGGCAAGGAAGTGCACCTCCCCAGCATCCTTCGCCCGCGTCTAAACCCCTGCTAGCCCCGTCGGCATCAAAGACCCTGATTGTGAAGAGGACATTTACCAAACAACCGAGTGAGGACGTGACAGAGAAGCCGAATTCGCCGACAAGGAAGAAAGCAAATGTGACCTGACCCTACGTACCGCCCAAGTCTGGCTCTCGCGGGGGCCAGACTCCGAATTGAATCCCCCATGAACAAGTAACTTTTACTTTTCTATTTTTCCTTTCTTCTTTCTTTTCGTTTATATATGTTCTTTTTCTCAGCATGCCATATTTTGTATATATTTGCCTGTGATTATGTCTTCTTCCACTTAGCCCAATTTTTGGTCTAAGTGTGAGAAGTTTGTGTTTCTTTTCTGGCATGTTTTGGTTGTTTTTCTGTTGTACTTTCTCCCACTTAGCCCGGTGCTCAGTCTAAGTGTGAGAAGTGTGTTTGTTTTCACGTTTGTTGTACCTGATGTTTTTTTTATGTTTTGTTGTGTTTTGTTTGTTCTTCCCTGTTTTCCCCCTTCACTGGAATTGCTTGGGGACAAGCTTGAGTGAAGTGGGAGGGGGAGGGAGTCGTATAGTTGTGTTCTTATGTGATTAGGTGTCTTTAGTTCAGGTTTAGTTTCTTTATGTGTGACGCATGAGCCAGTGAATATAATAAGGCAAGATCCCCTTAGTGAGAGCAATTGAAGATATGATGCATATCAACTTTGAGGCCTTTTTCCTTAATAAGCTGAATTCGGTTTGAATGAAGTAAGGACGATAGATGATGCCTTAGATGACCTAGTTGTGAAGCCCCACCATAAATATGAGTTATAAGCCTATACATTGTGAGCTAACTTGTATAAAAGTGGCCACCACTTGATGGTTAGGGAGAAGAGTCGTAAGGAGAAAAAAAAATAAAAATTGGGTTCTGGAGGTATAAGCTGGACGAAGTCCAGAAAATGAGGTATAAACTGGACGAAGTCCAGGAAAAGGAGGTATAAGCTGGACGAAGTCCAGAGTAAAAATTAAATAAACAGAATTCAGAGGTATAAGCTGGACGAAGTCCAGGGGAAAATATAAAAGGGGGGAATTAAGGGCAGGAATCAATAGTAATCTGACCCAGGAATTTAAAGAGAAAGGGGAATTATAGGAATGAGAAACTCTCATAACCCGACGCATCAGTGGTGTAACCTTGACTTAAGAGTGATTCGATCCTAACATCCCTGGTGAGGAATGAGTGATCGAGTGAATCCAACAAGTGGGAAATCAATAGGCTATCTTGACGAACTGACAGACCGATTAGGTAGAAGAAGGAAAAGGGAGGATTTGGAGATTGTAGACGAATCAGATAGACCTTAAACTTGTGGGGGACGACTGCTTAAAAGTTGAAGCTAGTTCATGCCTTTGTGTTTTCTCTGTGTTTTCTTTAAAAGTTTGTTTTCTCTTTGTGAGTCAGTAGTATGTCTAGGTCTAGTAGTTTGTGTTTTGTTCGTGTCTTGTTTGTAGAATCGTTCATGGGAACTATGCATTGAAATTCGCCTTATATCTTTTTTCTTGTCTTTCATGCTTGAGGACAAGCACGGTTTAAGTGTGAGCAGTTTGATAAGGCTAATTTAATGCATAGGTCTAGAGGTTGAATTAATACAATTATAGGGTCTAACACATGTTTTAAGCCAGGTGTGCAGAAGAATTCACAAGGTCGAGGAACAAAGAAAATGAATTACAAGGACCATGCAAATACAGCGAATAAGTGAGCAAATTCGGAGGAAAATGACTAGACGGAGGGATCGTGAAACTGAAGGGCAGAATGGAGATTTCTGCGAAGGTTTCTAGAAGATCCTACCGCATCTATATAAGAAAGAGAGTTTCGAAGGGGGTTGCATTTGCCGTCACTGGCACTTAGACGGAGGGATCGGAGGAAAATGACTAGAAGGAGATTTGGCACTTAGGCCTCTGGTTCTTAGCTCACACACTTCTGCATACTTAGGGGATTTTCAGAGTTTCGAAGGGGGTTGCATTTGCCGTCACTGTTGCTTTCAAATTCTCAACATTTGTGGTGTAATACCGTCCTTGCAGAGGGCGAAGAAACAATTTCCCATTTTTATTTTAGTGATTGCTGAAGATTTCACCGAGCTTCGCCGTTCGAAGCTCGGCTCTATTTTCGGTTAAATTTCTGTGGTTTATGCAATTTCTATTTTCCGTATTTGAGCTGCAGTTGAGTTTTGGTTATGGATGTTCATTATTTTGAGCTTGTTGTGATTATTGAGTTGGATGTTTGAGTTTCGTGTTGGTTGCTGAGTTTGGGTGGAATGGTTGGATTCTGGTGTTGATCGAAGTAGATCTGGGTGAATCGAGAACTATGGAGTTGATTTTGGTTGTTGTTGGGTTCGGTTTGCTTGGATCCGGAGTGGATTGAGTTTCCGACGTTGGATCTGAAGAGTGATTGAGATTTATGCCTAGCTTTCGTGTTTTCATTTCATTTCGCCTAGTATACGTAGATCTGTTTTATTTCCGGTTGTTTGCAAGTTTCCGACGTCCGAATTTTTTTAAATTTTGTTCGAATCCCAGTATGTGCTCTGTTTTCTTCATCTTCGTGTTTGATTCAGCTAAAGTTAAGCATGTCATTGTTAGTTAGGTTCTTAGTTTGTTAGTTGCAGCTTTTCTTCCGTACTTGATATTTCTGAAAATTGGTCCCCACTTCTATTTGCGTTCTGTTTAGCTATAGTTGGTAATTGTTTGC
Source organism: Salvia splendens (assembly GCF_004379255.2). Classification (NCBI taxonomy): domain Eukaryota; kingdom Viridiplantae; phylum Streptophyta; class Magnoliopsida; order Lamiales; family Lamiaceae; genus Salvia; species Salvia splendens. The sequence continues at coordinate 9,603,860 of NC_056045.1, read as the reverse complement.
TTGGTCTGGGAAGTAAGTTTAAAATTACATAGATCTAAGGATGTTCAATGTCTGCATGTTGTTTACAGTTTACTAGGTCTAGTGTTTAATTTAGTGCTTAGGTCTAGAAGTAGTTATATCTCAACCAAAGTTTGCGTGGCAGCAGCCGTTTTCTAACCAAAAATCTCTAGATGCTTTCTTACGTGTCCATCTTCGTGGGATCGACCCCTTGCTTCTCTATACTAGTCTATAGTATAGAGGGTTGAGGGATCTTTGAAACGCGAGAGTTTGTGTGTCCATCGACAGAGTCTCCCGCGTCGCCTTGAGTTCCTAGACCTAGTGTATAGTGGATTCATTGGACTTGGCAGCTCGATCTAGAAGTTTATTATACACACACTCACACTAACGACAAGCTTGCTTCACCCTAGCTCTGACACAGATGTCCATTCTTCTTTGAAAATGAACCCTAGTTATTCAGTCGGTGACCGTCGAGCTTCCCCAGAAAGCGACCCCAATTTTGAGAGTAGAAAGAAGGCCCGATATCCCTGCCAGTTTCACCAGAAGCCGCCACTCCATCTAGTTCATCCTACTGAACGGAGACGGCCTTCGCCTCAAATTCCAGCTCCTCCTCCTCCTCCACCTGAAAATCTAGTTCCTGAATTTGATTCAGAAGTTAATGTTGTTTGAAAATTGTTTGAAATTCGTTTTATTTTTTTGGGGTAAAGTTCAAAATCTGTTATGGATTTCATGTTTGTTTACTAGGGTTTGCATTTATTGGTTGTGGTGTATTGAATATGGTGTTGTCTTTATTAAGTGGTCCCATTGAATATGATTTGAGTATATGCCAATGATTTTGAGAATTTTTAGGGTTTGGTGTTATGCAGAAAGGGTTTATTTGTCTGCATTCAATTGTGACTTGTAAAGGGTGTTATGTGGACTTTGGGTATTGGGGAACCAGACGACAGGGACCATTTTTCTTGTCTGTAAATGTTTAGGACTAAACTAATACCTTTAGCATAAATATGAGACCAATATGTTATCTTATAATGTATAGCTACGATGACTGATATCTTTATACATGTATGCATACAGATGAGACCTTCATTACAAGATAGCATTACAATGGTGTCCTTGAGGAAAGGTTTGGGAAGAACTATGTCAATGGTGAGCTTCAGTATGTTCACAGATGCGATCCAGACAGATGGTCCAAGCTCGAGGTTGATGATGTCTTGGAGAAACTAGGAGTTGATGTGACTAGGTTAGAGTACTATTATCGGATTCCAAGGATGAGCTTCGAGGATGGAATGGTGCAACGTTTTGACAACAAGTCTGTAATCGAGATGGCAAAGCTAGGGGTCAGTGTTGGGGAGATAGATGTGTACATAATTCACCCGAGGGGTATGGAGATTGATTCAGTTGAGGAGCCTGTTATTTAGTTAACACAATTGACTATTAGTCAGTTACATGAAAAAATTCTAAGTCCGGTTAGAGAATGTAAAGATGGTTTAACCGCAAGTGAAGACGATGAGAGTGAAGAGGATGGTAATGCTAAGGGGTCTGGTGGTGATATTGATGCTGGGGGGTCTGGTGATGGTGATGATGGGGGATCTAGTGATGGTGATGATGAGGGATCTGATGAAGGTGAGGGTGAAGGTGAGGGTGAGGGTGAGGGTGAGGGTGAAGGATCTGATGAAGGTGAGGATGAGGGAGTCGGTGTAGATGATTGGTAAGTACAAAGTTCAGCTAGTGATTATGAGTTGGATATGGAAAGTGAGAAGAAGTCTGAAGAAGAGAGAGTTGTGAGTAAGGGGAAGGGGAAAAAAGAAAGGTTGTGGGAGTTGGAAAGGGGAGAGGAAATGCAAGGGGGATGGAAAGGGTTAGAGAGTTGGAAATGAAAAGGGAAAAGGGAAAGCTGATGGTGAGGAAAGTGCTGTTGTGAAGGGAAAAAGAAAGGGAAAGGCCAAGGGAAAATGTAAGGCTGGTGTTGATGCTGATGTTGATGACGACAACACGGGGCAGCCTGCATTTGTAGACAGTGATTATGATCTAAGTGATAAGGAAGAGGACAACATCATGACGGCTTAAGTTGAGGGATGGAAGAACGTGGTGAATTCCATGAGAGTCCTTGGTGATTTAGACGATGGTGGAGAAAATAACAATTTTCGCAGTGACTCACATAGCTCGGGTGTGAGTGAGGATGACTTGGCGGATGAAAGTGACTGTGATGTCGTCAAAACTGTAAGCAGAAGATACAAGCCTGCAACGGATCTAAATGATCCAAGGTTGGAAGTAGGGCTGCGGTTCAATACGAAGGAAGATTTTACAGAACTTATTCGTCCTCAAGATGTCAAATTGGGTAAGAAATTAAGGCTCAAGAAGAATGACAAAATACGTTGTGTTGTTCGCTGCAAAGGGTTGTTCCGAAGTAAGAAAATTAAAGCAGAATGTCCTTGGTCGGTTACCTCATCCTATAGGAGTGGGCTTGGCTGTTGGCAGATTTCAGCTCTGCGTGATACACACAAGTGTGTGGGTGCTTTTTACAACCACTATTGTACTAATGCCAAGTACTTGTCAAAACTATTCAAGGAGGATATGAGGGTATTCCCCGGGATGACGTTGACACACTCATAGTTTAGGATGGTTTTAGAGGTGATTAACCCATGTTTTTGGTGAATTGAGGTGTTTATTATAGGTTTTTACCCATTTAGTCATCAAACAGATGAAGTAATGAGTTTGTTGGAGTTTTGAAGTGAAAACAGGTTAAAATGGGCAAACGGAGCGAGCGAGACTGACTCTAGAAAGAAGACCCGACCGAGTCTTTTCCATTGCACTGAAAACCTGGCCGGGTGTTTTGAGCAGAGAGGCGGGGTCTAGAGAGAAGACCCGGCCGGGTGTTTCTCCACTTACGGATCACCCTGCCGGGTGTTTTATACGGGTAACCGTTTGATTCTAATTTTCATTCCGAGTATAAAAGGCTATTTCACACATTTTGAGCGGGATCTTCCGAAAACTTCCCAAAACTGCAAGATCAAGAGAGAATAAAAGAAGAAGAGGACACTTCCCAACATCAATTCAATCTTAGGGAGTTCTTGTATCCATTTCCATCATGTTTTCCTTTGTTTCTTTTATATTTTGTGTTGTTGGTATGAATAGCTAAACTTTTATTAGGGATGTAGTGAAGTTGTATGAATCTATGGGGTGAACTTTGAATTATGTTTATCTATCTCTTGTGCGGTTTTGTTGATTGTTGGTCTCTTATTATCCAATTGCTTAGTGCCAATTTGATACATCATGCCTAATTATAGCCACTGAGAAATGCTTGATTAGATTGTTTGATAATCAACAACTACAAGTGTTTTATGTGATCGAGAGATGCATAGCTAGAGAGAGGGCATGGGTCCGTAGAATTAGGGAGTCGGATTTGAAGTGTTGAGATGAGACTCCATCATTAAAGTCCGATCAACGTGTTAGATGCACCCGAGAGGGGGTCTATCCAATTGTCCCGACCTTCCTAACCATGCATGAGTCCTCATAGATGAGCATAATCCCTAGGTGACACCATTGATCCATATCAGCGGATCCATATCCCTACTTTTCCTATTTTGTGTGAAAACCTTTCTGTATTTGCTTTATTTGGTTATTTAGTTTAAATAGTGTTAATTGTCATCTTTAGATAACAAAAACCAAAACCCTTTCATTAGTCTAAATATTGTTTGAAATTGCATCATAGTATTCATTCGAGCACTTAGTCTTCGAGGATCGATAATTTCAACTTGCCACGTGCTACATAACTCGTACACTTGCGGGTGACGCATTTGATTGCTAAATTAGCATGAGTCAACGGTTGCTCAATTTGTGGAGAAGGTGCATTGGGAGTTGAAGATAACCATTTCTGTGGGAAAGGCGAAGCGTGCAATGGCACGTGCGAGAAGGCTGATCGAGGGTGATACAATCAAGCAGTACAAGAGGCTGCATGATTATAGGGCAGAGACTTTGAGGACAAATCTAGGGAGCACCGTTGTTCTAGCAACTAGGCGCCTGTCGGATGGTTCAATGGAATCTACATAGCTTATGAAGCTTGTAAAACTTCCTTCAAGCAGCACTGCAGGCGCATCATAGGATTGGATGGTTGCCACCTCAAAGGACAAGGGAAGGGCATACTGCTCACTGCCATTGCATTGGACCCGAACAATCAGATCTTTCCCGTCGCATATGGTGTTGTAGCCATTGAGAACACTGATACTTGGAGCTGGTTTTTGAATTTGTTGGTAAAGGATTTGGAAATCAAGGATTCGAGCAAGTGGATATTCATCTCTGACAGACAGAAGGTACAAATGTAAATTGTAAATTCTAGTCAGTTAACTATTAGCTAATGTTTTTTCTTCATCATGGGTAGGGCATTATCAATGCCGTCCGAAGCTGCTGCCGTAATGCCGAACACCACTTCTGTGTGTGGCATATGCACAACAACTTCAAGAAGGTTTTCCCGTCTCCTAAGCTGAAAGACAAAATTTGGGAAGCAGCCCGTGCAACAAACGTATACGCCTTCGACAAGGTCATGGATGAGGTGAAAGATCTGAACATGGCTGCTCACACGTGGCTGACCGCGCACACTGCGAAGGAGAGTTGGAGTCGAGCTTTCTTTGGTTTTGAGGCTAAGTGTGACATTCCAGTCAACAACATTTCAGAATGTTACAACAGAGTCAGCTTGTTTGCACGGGAGAAGCCCTTGCATAGCATGCTGGAATGTATTCGCATGTATTTGATGGACAGGTTCACCTCCCGGCGGAAGATGGCGGCGAAGTTGGAGGATTGTGTCGGGCCCAAGATAAGGAAGAAACTTGAGAAAATAAAGGAAAAGATTGGAGATTGTATGGTGACAGAGGCTGGTGAATGGGTGTATCAGGTGAACACCAAATTCAATGAGCAGTTCGTGGTCGATATACGGGATCAGAGTTGCAGCTGTAGGCGTTGGATGTTAACCGGGTTACCGTGCCAACACACAATTGCTGCTATTGAGATGACGGTCGAGGATGTGGACTCCTTTGTAGCTAAATGCTACTCAACGAAGACTTTGCAATTGGTGTATGCGCATATCATCTACCCGGTATATGGACCAGATATGTGGCCGAGGACCCCCCATCCCGATATCGTTCCACCAGACTTTACGTGTTTACCCAGTAAATAAAGGAAAAGATTGGAGATTGTATGGTGAGAGAGGCTGGTGAATGGGTGTATCAGGTGAACACCAAATTCAATGAGCAGTTCGTGGTTGATATACGGGATCAGAATTGCAGCTGTAGGTGTTGGATGTTGACCGAGTTACCGTGGCAACACGCAATTGCTGCTATTGAGATGACGATCGAGGATGTGGACTCCTTTGTAGGTAAATGCCACTCAATGGAGACTTTGCAATTGGTGTATGCGCTTATCATCTACCCGGTACATGGACCAGATATGTGGCCGAGGACCCCCCATCCCGATATCATTCCACCAGACTTTACGCGATTGCCCGGACGTCCGAATGGAGCAAGGCAAAAAACGGCTGAAGAACTATCTGAAAGAAGCAAAGCCAAAACAAAGGCAACAAAGATAGTCCGTCGAGTTGTCACAGTCCGAGATAAGGAGGATGGTGGCCAGAGAATGTTGAGGAAGGGACTGATGTCGGAGTACAAGTGTCGGCTTTGTGGTGAAAAAGGACACAACAAAAGGAGATGTCCCAAGGCATTCAATTGGGAAAACCAAAAGGTATAACTTCTTTTTTGAACTATTTTCATTTAACTGTAAACCATAAACATTGACACTTCTTTTCTAAACTATTTGTAGGGCCAACGGTTAGGAGGAAGCGTAATTGTGATGAAGAACAACCAACTTGTGTTGTGTAGGTTTTTATGCTCCTACGTTCAAGACGTCTACCCCTTGAGCCGATCAATTTAGAGATAGAAGCTGCCAATAGAAGAAGAGCAAGAGCTCAACCTCTAGTTGAGCCAATGGAAAATCCACATGGAAACAACGGAGGCCCACCTCCACCTCCTCCGAATCAAGATCAAATCATTATACAACTGCAACAAGAAATGGTGGAGATGAGAAGGGAAAGAGAGTAGGAAAGGAGGCGAGAGGCACCGGTTAGAGATGCATTTAGGAACGTCAATATCCTAATTCCACCGTATGATACAAGGGTGAATGCTAACACTTTTGAGTTGAAGACGAGATTGATTCAATTTGTGGAGCAACGTGTTTTCTCGGGAAGGCCCACGGAGGATCCTAATATGCACTTAGCTAAATTATTGGATATTGCCAATACAACTAAGCTTAATGGGGTTCCCGACGATACAATCTAGCTTAGGCTATTCCCATTCTAATTGTCGGGATATGCTAGAGATTGGTTTGATAACCTTGAGTCGGGCTCGGTTACAAGTTGGGACGACTTAGCCACAAGTTTTTGGATCGGTTCTTCCCTCTAAGCTCCACTCTCAACCTTCAAGCGGATATCTTCCACTTTAAAATGAAGGGTCAAGAGTCTATGTTCGAGGCTTGGGAGAGATTCAACACCTTGTTAAAGAAATGCCCCAACCATGGACTATCTCCGGGCCATCAAGTGAGCCTCTTCTACAATGGATGTTCGGATTTTATCAAAAGTCAATTAGACTTTGGCTCGGGAGGATCATTCTTGGACAAGGAGGTCGATGAGTGCAAGAAGATGCTTCAAAGGCTTGCCTATACTAGCAAGGGTTGGAGCTCGGGCCGAGATAGTTCAATGCCGGTAGCTTCGGTTGTGAATTCAGATGCATTCAATCTTCTCAACCAACAAGTGATGTTGTTGAATCAAAAGGTGGATGACCTTAATTTGGGGGTGGCACATATGGGAGAGCCTTTACATACCATGGAAGATGTCAATTATGTGCATCAAGGAGGGAATCAAAGGAACTACTCCAACTATCGCCCTAACAATGGGGGTGGTAATTATCAAGGCTATCGCGCACCATTCAATGCACATCCAAACCTTGCTTATGGCAATCCTAACAATGTTATCCAACCACCTCCACCTCCACCTCCTTGTTTTCCTACATCTAGTGGGCCAACAAGTGGGGTCGCTAATATTCCCACCTCTTCTAAATCTTCAGGTGATGATGTTACCCATGAGCTTCTAAAAGCTCTCATGGAGAAGACCGATGGGATCATGACACACTCTACTATGAGGAATGATAAAGTTGAGACATCGGTAGTGGAGGTCAATACAAGATTGGGGGCCTTAGAGCACCAAGTAAGTCAAATTTCCCAAGCCGTCTGGCAAATACATCAACCGGGGCAATTTCCAAGTACTACAATTCCAAACCCGGAGGATTGCAAGGCTATCTACTTGAGGAGTGGGACTAGCTATGAGAGGCCTCCTATGCCCGAGGTGGAAGCTAAGGAAGTGCCAGAATAGGAGATAGAGGTGGAGTCACCTAATATACCATCCGAGGTTCAATCCGAGACAATTGTTCTACCTAAGCTAGAGGAAGTCAAAATTCCTTTCCCTCAAGTGGTGCAGAAGAAGAAGTTAGATGAGAAGTTTGCAAAATTCCTTGAGATCTTTAAGAGGGTGCACCTCAATATTCCTCTTATTGAGGCTCTCCAACAAATGCCCGGCTATCTCAAGTTTTTGAAGGAGATTATGTCCAAGAAGAAGAAGTTGGTTGATTATGAAACTGTGAGCTTGACCGAGAATTGTAGTGTAGTCATCCAACAAAAGATGCCGGCAAAGATGAAGGATCCGGGGAGCTTCAATATTTCTTGTGTGATCGGGAATGATAGGCAAACCAAGGCCTTATGTGATTTGGGGGCAAGCATAAATCTCATGCCCCTAAGTTTCTTCCGGAAATTGAAATTTGGTGTCTTGAAGCCGACCACCATCACCCTTCAAATGGCGGATAAATCCATCAAGTTCCCTAATGGAGTCCTCGAGAATGTCTTAGTGAGGGTGAATGATTTTATCTTCCCCGTGGACTTTGTTGTCTTGGATATGAAGGAAGATCCAAATGTCCCTCTCATCCTTGGAAGACCCTTCCTTGCAACCGGGAAAGCACTAATTGATGTCACTAAGGGAGAACTCACCCTTAAGCATGGAAACAAGACGGCCATCCTCTCTATGTTGGACAAGATGAAACGACATGAAATGGAAGAATCCAAGAGAGTGGAAGAGGTGCCCTTGAAAGTTGAAGATTGCAAGATGATACAAGTGACACATGAGAAAGCTAAGGATGATGAGGTTGAGAAACTTTTGGAGGGGATATCTATCCCCAAATGGTTGTTTACACTTGAGAATGAACAAGGTGTGGGGGAGAAAAAGAAGAAGGTGGCCAAATTGGCAAATGGAGGATCTAAAAGAAGTGTTGTTGGGAAAGATGCGAAGCCCAATTGGTGGAAGAAGCGGCTATACAAGCTCTATTTGACCGCTAAAGCAAAGACGGCCCCCGATGATATTATCCGAGTGAGATTGGAAAATAAGTGCTAAACTTGAAGACCGTCGGGCAAACGACGTTAAACAATTGCGCTATGAGGGAGACAACCCCTAGTAGGTACAATTTTATTTGAGTCAATGTTTTTTTTTGTTTTTTTAGTGTGTTGGAACAGGAAAATAGGTTTTGATGGGTGAAAAACGGCGTGAAAGAAAAAAATGGGTTGGAGTCCAGAGAAGAAACCCGGCCGAGTGTTTTCCATATCACAAAAAACCCGGTATGGTGTTTTAAAGAAGCAGTCGGGGTCCAGAATGAAAACCCGGCCGGGTGTTTTCCACTTTACAAATCACCCGGTCAGGTGTTTTGAACATTCATATATACACCTACACTCAGAACACCCGACTGAAAAACCCGGCGCCCCTTTCTCGCAAAACCCTCGCCTCCACAAACCGATTTTCCTGTGGTTTCCTCTCAATTCCTCCCTTCCAATCTCACTTCTACACTCTAATCTCTCTTCTCTCTTTCTTCTACACATTTTGACCGATTAATCGGTGAATTTTGGTGAGCACAAGGCAAAACCTAATTTTTAATTTCCACTTCAATTAAACCCCAAAGGTATGAATTTTTCCCTCTTATCTTCTTGACCCATGGATTATTGTTGACTGTTGTGGGGTTTTGAGGATTAGTTTGAATTTGTTGTAGAATTGCTAGAATTGGGTGAGAATTCATGAGTTGCTTGCATAATGTGAAGTTGGATGTGTTGATAGTTTGCCTTTGTTGAACATTTGAGCTTATTTGTTTCATGTTGATGAAGAGTGCATTTGTGGAAAGATAAATCATGGGAAGAATGGTGTAGTTGTGTGTAATTTTGGTTTGAATTGTTGATACTTGTGATTTATTGGACTTTGGGAGAGAATTTGGCTGCAAGCATGAGGATTAATGATGAATTTGTACATCTTTTGAGCTTAAATTGTGATGTTGTGCTTGGTTTCTTTTGTTATATGATTTGATTGTTGGTATATAAGCACATGATGGGGGTGATGCTTACACTTAGTTGTACTCCATATGCTACCTTGTGAATATTGATTCAAATGGCAAGTTTTTGGTTACACTATAAGATAATGCTTTGCATTTGTAGGTACAGTGATGGTCCTTACAGCAGCTGGATGTTCGGTCAATCTAAGAACTGCAGAGGAGCGGGCCACTTGGAAGGTCCTGGCCAAACAAGATTATAAGGTTGCGAAGCAACCTTGTCGGGCCCTTCTACACAACCTAGGCTTACTTCAGTACTTTGTTGAGCTGTGCAACGTGGGGGAACTTAATAGGATGTTCACGATAGAGATCGTTTCCCACCACCGTTTGACTCTGGAGTTCTTGACCACGTTGGTGGTGGTGATGCGGGGGAGAGCTATTGTGGCCATCAAGTTCCGCCTAAGGAACACGGAATATGAGCTACCAATGGGGGAGTTAAAGGAGATCTATGGGATTACATCGGATGAATCTGATATGCCAAGGGAGTTCAAGAATGGGAGATTCTGGAACGACATCGCCTTGGAGACTGAGAGGTTCAAGGCCGCTCGGGCCAAGAGCTCTATGATCCGGAATCCAGTTCTCCGCTTGATAAAAAAGGCTTGCAACAACCATCCCTTCGCGCGGACTGAAACAGGAAGTGTCCAAAAAGATGAACTATTCTTGCTATGGTGCCTCGTACATGGACGGTCGATGAACATGGTCCACTACATTGTGAAGAACATGGAGCAGGCATCAAAGAGGAGCTCGGGTACTATATGTTGCGGTGTTGTGGTGGGCTCCATTGCGCGCCACTTGAGCATGAACACAAGGGGATTTGAGCCAGATCTAGGGTCCACGGTTATGGATATTGAAGCACTCCGATGATCACATGATCTTGGAGTAGAGTATAGGGGCCGATCCTTTTTCTTGCAAAGGTTGAAAGATCACTTCCCTCTTCCGAACCCCGTCAACACGTACATCAACGGGCTCGTGGATAAGAGAAATTGGCAGATGAACTCCCCAATCCACCAAGCCATCACAGCCCGATATCCAAACAGGAGATTTGATCAGGTTGATCCGGATGAGTATGAAGAATTTGATCGTGTGGAGTTTCCTGAGGCTCCCGAGTTGATGATAGGGCATGCGGGTGAGGATGAAGATGAAGATGAGGATGAAGAGATTCTGCCACGTGGTGATGATGGAGCCAGGACAAGCACTCGGAGGATACGAAACTGCCAAGAGCGAGAAGATGAGGACTACGGCTCGATCAATGAGAGAATGGCACGGATGGAGCTTCGCCAGGAGGAATATTGGGCCCGGAATGAATCGCGGTTGAACCAATTTGAGACTAACTGGACCCAATTCACTGAAATCAACAATGCGCAATGGGCCAACATCAACGCCCGATTCGATGAATTCTGTGGCCAGTGGCAGCATCCGCATCCTCCTCCGCAATGAAGGTCCATGGGAGATCCACTCTCTTTCAAACTTATCCTAGCTTTGCTTGGAATAAGTTTGGGTGGTGTCTAGTGGATTCCCTCTTTTACCTCTCTCTCTCTTTCTCATACTCTTTATTTATGTTGCCATGTTTCCTTGTTCCACTAGTTTTTGTGTTTTTGTTTTCTTTTTAGTTTTGTTTTTCTTGTTTTCTTTTGTGTTGAATAATTTCCCTTGGGTAGGATGATAGTGGGGTGAAAAAAAATGGAAGTTTGAACGAGTGTGAGACATGTTGGAGGAGTTGCCAATGATGATTTTGTGCAAAAATTTTCAAATTTTCGAAAACCTTGTTGATATGGCTGAGTAACATGTGACTTTTCATTTCAAATTGCCTAAAGTGAATTGCATGGTGCCTTGTCTTTTGCCAAAATGACCTTGTGAGAATTGAGCCTATATTGTTCGTAAATGTGTGTTTTATCTCAAGCATGTCACATGTTTCCAGAATTTGCTCGCGATCTCCTTGAGTCTATATAGTGGTTATAGAGATAAGGGAGAATGTTAGGCCATCCTTGTTAGCCATATCTTACTTTTACCCGTTACGGTGTTAATAATCCTTGCTAGCCCACTTTGAGCCAATGAACCTTTTTCTTTGACAAACCAAAGGGTTGGATTTATTGTGTGCTTTTATGAAAAATCAAAAGGAAATGGAAGTTTGAAGGGGAATTAGTAAATGAAATAGAAGCTTATTGAGGTAGAAAAGCATGAAAAAAATAAGAAAAAAAAGGAAAAAAAAAGAAAAGAAAAGAAAAATGAAAGTGAGAAATAGTGAATAATTGGCTTCTATTGAAAAAGGTGTCTTGAAGGTTGAAAAAGAGGTGAAGAACAAAAGTGGAATGTTGATAGATGAGAAGAGTCGAGGCAAGCCTGGAACTATTTAAGATTGGGGAAGAAAGTTGGTGAAGTTGAACAAGTTAGTGTTGGGAATTAAAGTCACTTTAGCCAAAAATTACCTCACCTATCCAAAAAGCCTACATTACAACCTATAGAAAAGACCTTTCGGACCTTGGATCTTTAATCACACCGTAGTAGAGGAGAGTGTAGATTTCGAGCAAGCCTATGGTAAAATATGCATGCTTTGATGATTTGAGAGTTATGTCATGAGCTTATACACTTTGAAAGTGAGTGAAATTTCTAAAATGCACATTGCATTTTCTCCTTGTGAGGGCAAATTGGCAAGGTTGAGTACGTGATAGTAACTTGAGGCTATATTTCATACTACTTTACATGTGTACGAAGCCATTGATACTTGTTCTGTTTTATTTGTACTGAGGCAATGATGACACTCCACATTCCTACATGAGTTTGTAAGTCTTGCTTTTTTCTTCTTGTTCGAGGACAAACAAGTGTTTAAGTTTGGGGGAGTTGACACACTCATAGTTTAGGATGGTTTTAAAGGTGATTAACCCATGTTTTTGGTGAATTGAGGTGTTTATTATAGGTTTTCACCCATTTAGTCATCAAATAGATGAAGTAATGAGTTTGTTGGAGTTTTGAAGTGAAAACAGGTTAAAATGGGCAAAACGGAGCCAGCGAGGCTGACTCCAGAAAGAAGACCCGACCGAGTGTTTTCCATTGCACGGAAAACCCGGCCGGGTGTTTTGAGCAGAGAGGCGGGGTCTAGAGAGAAGACCCGGCCGGGTGTTTCTCCACTTACGGATCACCCTGCCGGGTGTTTTATACGGGTAACCGTTTGATTCTAATTTTCATTCCGAGTATAAAAGGCTATTTCACACATTTTGAGCGGGATCTTCCGAAAACTTCCCAAAACTGCAAGATCAAGAGAGAATAAAAGAAGAAGAGGACACTTCCCAACATCAATTCAATCTTAGGGAGTTCTTGTATCCATTTCCATCATGTTTTCCTTTGTTTCTTTTATATTTTGTGTTGTTGGTATGAATAGCTAAACTTTTATTAGGGATGTAGTGAAGTTGTATGAATCTATGGGGTGAACTTTGAATTATGTTTATCTATCTCTTGTGCGGTTTTGTTGATTGTTGGTCTCTTATTATCCAATTGCTTAGTGCCAATTTGATACATCATGCCTAATTAAAGCCACTGAGAAATGCTTGATTAGATTGTTTGATAATCAACAACTCCAAGTGTTTTATGTGATCGAGAGATGCATAGCTAGAGAGAGGGCCTGGGTCCGTAGAATTAGGGAGTTGGATTTGAAGTGTTGGGAGGAGACTCCATCATTAAAGTCCGATCAACGTGTTAGATGCACCCGAGAGGGGGTCTATCCAATTGTCCCGACCTTCCTAACCATGCATGAGTCCTAATAGATGAGCATAACCCCTAGGTGACACCATTGATTCCTATCAACGGATCCATATCCCTATTTTTCCTATTTTGTGTGAAAATATTTCCGTATTTGCTTTATTTGGTTATTTAGTTTAAATAGTGTTAATTGTCATCTTTAGATAACAAAAATCAAAACCCTTTCATTAGTCTAAATAGTGTTTGAAATTGCATCATAGTATTCATTCTAGCACTTAGTCTTCGAGGATCGATAATTTCAACTTGCCACGTGCTACATAACTCGTACACTTGCGGGTGACGCTTTTGATTGCTAAATTAGCATGAGTCAACGGTTGCTCAATTTGTGGAGAAGGTGCATTGGGAGTTGAAGATAACCATTTCTGTGGGAAAGGAGAAGCGTGCAATGGCACGTGCGAGAAGGCTGATCGAGGGTGATACAATCAAGCAGTACAAGAGGCTGCATGATTATAGAGCAGAGACTTTGAGGACAAATCTAGGGAGCACCGTTGTTCTAGCAACTAGGCGTCTGTCGGATGGTTCAATGGAATCTACATAGTTTATGAAGCTTGTAAAACTTCCTTCAAGCTGCACTGCAGGCGCATCATAGGATTGGATGGTTGCCACCTCAAAGGACAAGAGAAGGGCATACTGCTCACTGCCATTGCATTGGACCCGAACGATCAGATCTTTCCCGTCGCATATGGTGTTATAGCCATTGAGAACACTGATACTTGGAGCTGGTTTTTGAATTTCTTGGTAAAGGATTTGGAAATCAAGGATTCGAGCAAGTGGACATTCATCTCTGACAGACAGAAGGTACAAATGTAAATTGTAAATTCTAGTCAGTTAACTATTAGCTATTGTTTTTTCTTCACTTCTGTGTGTGGCATATGCACAACAACTTCAGGAAGGTTTTCCCGTCTCCTAAGCTGAAAGACAAAATTTGGGAAGCAGCTCGTGCAACAAACGTATACGCCTTCGACAATGTCATGGATGAGGTGAAAGATCTAAACATGGCTGCACACATGTGGCTGACCGTGCACACTGCGAAAGAGAGTTGGAGTAGAGCTTTGTTCGGTTTTGAGGCTAAGTGTGACATTCTAGTCAACAATATTTCAGAATGTTACAACAGAGTCATCTTGTTTGCACGGGAGAAGCCCTTGTATAGCATGCTGGAATGTATTCGCATGTATTTGATGGTCAGGTTCACCTCCCGGTGGAAGATGGCTGCAAACTTGGAGGATTGTGTCGGGCCCAAGATAAGGAAGAAACTTGAGAAAATAAAGGAAAAGATTGGAGATTGTATGGTGAGAGAGGCTGGTGAATGGGTGTATCAGGTGAACACCAAATTCAATGAGCAGTTCGTGGTCGATATACGGGATCAGAGTTGCAGCTGTAGGCGTTGGATGTTAACCGGGTTACCGTGACAACACGCAATTGCTGCTATTGAGATGACGGTCGAGGATGTGTACTCCTTTGTAGCTAAATGCTACTCAACGAAGACTTTGCAATTGGTGTATGCGCCTATCATCTACCCGGTACATGGACCAGATACGTGGCCGAGGACCCCCCATCCCCGATATCGTTCCACCAGACTTTACGCGATTGCCCGGTAAATAAAGGAAAAGATTGGAGATTGTATGGTGAGAGAGGCCGGTGAATGGGTGTATCAGGTGAACACCAAATTCAATGAGCAGTTCGTGGTTGATATACGGGATCAGAGTTGCAGCTGTAGGCGTTGGATGTTGACCGAGTTACCGTGGCAACACGCAATTGCTGCTATTGAGATGACGACCGAGGATGTGGACTCCTTTATAGCTAAATGCCACTCAACGGAGACTTTGCAATTGGTGTATGCGCCTATCATCTACCCGGTACATGGACCAGATATGTGGCCGAGGACCCCCAATCCCGATATCATTCCACTAGACATTACGTGATTGCCCGGACGTCCGAAGGGAGCAAGGCAAAAACGGCTGAAAAACTATCTGAAAGAAGCAAAGCCAAAACAAAGGCAACAAAGATAGTCCGTCGAGTTGTCACAGTCCGAGATAAGGAGGATGGTGGCCAGAGAATGTTGAGGAAGGGACTGATGTCGGAGTACAAGTGTCGGCTTTGTGGTGAAAAAGGACACTACAAAAGGCGATGTCCCAAGGCATTCAATTGGGAAAACCGAAAGGTATAACTTCTTTTTTGAACTATTTTCATTTAACTGTAAACCATAAACATTGACACTTCTTTTCTAAACTATTTGTAGGGCCAACGGTTAGGAAGAAGCGTAATCGTGATGAAGAACAACCGACTTGTACGTTGTGCCACCAACCCGGCCACAATAGGGCAACTTGTTCAAGTGCGGTTACAGATATGTTTGCAGAACCCGGCTCCTCAAATGTTGCAGCCTCCTCTGTCCCCCCGAACTCCTCTGTCCCTCCGAAGAAGTAAACACCTTGATGGAAGGGTGTTTGATGTTGGCATGTTGTGTAACAAATACAATGCATACTTGCTTATTTTTGTGGTTTGATGGTTTTTGGGTGTTGTTGGTGTTAAGGTAGATGCAGTACCTTATGACAATATTTCTTTGTGGATGTAATTCGACACTATATGTGGTGGTGTTTGAGTTTTGTTGGTGTTAGGATTGATGTTAGGATACATTACCTTATGACAATGTCTTTTTGATCGTCTAAATGTACAGGACCAATTCGAAGTAGAAAATGAATATGAAGGACCACTTTTATATTGTATTTTGTTGTCCATTTAATGGTTCAATTTGATGTCAGTTTATTGACATAGTCGACGAAGAAACAACCACATACGAAGAAGCAATCACATAATGTATGAAACCAACATCAACTACAAAATTTATAGCTTGTAAGTCTGCAATGAGTGTGCTTAAATGTTCAGGACCAAATGGAAGTAAATAATTTATATGAAGGACTAATTTGTCTTGTATTTTAGGGTTGTCTAATTATTGAATCAGTTTGATTTCTGCCGATTTTTCTAAGAAGAATAAGAAGGATTCACTTCAAAATTCAAATAGGAACAAAAAATTAGGGTTTTCAAACACTCCATCAAACCATCAAATTACCTGAACATACAAATAAGTGTTACAACAACAACAAAACAAATACCAAAGCGCAAAACATTCACTAATTTCTAAATTTTATCCTTAATTTCGGTTAGATTCAATGCCAAATCTTCAAAATCGGCACCACCGAATGCGGTTGACGAAGAACAGGCTCGTGCTTCGACATCACGATTTGGCTCGCACCACGTGAAGAAACTGCATTCTTTCCTCTCACATACAAAGTAAAGCTTCCCCCTCGACGGTTTGCCTTGGCCGGTGACAATACGGAGAGCCGCCGTCTTCATACAGTAGCAGAAAGTGTTGCTAAATCGGAGGTCTCCGAAGTCACGAACGCAGTCGCTGTCGACGGCTGTACGTCGAACGCCCCATGTTCGAAGGTGTTTGGTTGTTGCAGGGATGGGGAAAAAAATTAGGGTTCGTGGGGGGAAGAAGGAGCGGGAAAAAGAAGAGAAGAATTTTTTTTTAAAATTAACTCCTATATAAGAGAGGAAAATTACAAATAAACTCCTATATTATAGATAAGAGGAAATTACAGGAAATTACAACGGATGTCAAGAGGGCTCGAACTCGGCACCTCATGCAATAATGTCTAAGCTCCTTGCCGCTAGGACAAAGGCTCTGGACAAAGAAGAGAAGAAATTTGAAATGAAATGAAGTGTTGGAGTTTCTTGATTATATTACCCAATTTTCAATTGTAATTCAACATTTAAAATGTAAAATCCGGAATTTTTTTTAAAAATTAGCTACAGTAATTAAAATCAGCTAATCGGGTCAAAATTGACCTAATTGACAGTTGACCGTCAAGAATTGACGAAAACCGTCAACAAATGATGTAAAAGATAGCATTTTCGTATGTTTTGGACTTGAATTTCAAAATGTGAATGTTCTGGACCAAAATCGTAAATCGGTCATATGTTTAGGACCGAATTAGTACTTTACTCTACATTTAGTGTAGATATATTGATGTATGGAGGTATGAATGGAAATCTATTACAACAATATACCTATCATGTAACTTGATTTTAATTCAAATAAAAATGAACGATGAGAATGAAGTACTCCCCCCGTCCCATATAAATAGTCCATATCCATTTATGACAACACTTTTCTTCTTCTCTTTTACTTTATTGTTAATGAATCCTACCATCCACTACACAATTTCAACTACTTTTTCTTCTTCCCTCTTACTTTACCAAATTATACATTAAAACCCGTGTCAACCCTAAAGGGCCTATTTCTATGGGACAGGGGAGTACTTTATTCCCTAATACTACATCTTTACAACTTACAAGCACCATAAATCGCAACGTGACAATATAACTTTATCCAACATAAGCTTCAAGAGTTTACACTTCTACTATAGTTCACATAGATGTATTAAAATATACTGTGTAAGACTCATCTATCAAGCTAAACAACGGCGATAGTATAAAGTTTCTTCTCACCCCTTTTGCAATGAAGCTAATCGGATGATACTTGCTTATTCCATCTTGCAATACAAAGCTTGACGCTTGTTGAAATTCGATATCTGATGCACCAGAGCGACATTTTAGTTTCACACTTGCTCCAGAATCACTTGAAAGCTCTCTATAGACAAAACAGCCTTTTGGGGTTTTGGACTCCAGCGATATCGTCCCATCCTTTCCGTCTAATCCAGCAACCAAACGGAATACAGACGCTTGTTTTTCCATGGATGAGGAATTAGACACCGAAAGACTCTTACCTTCCCCATTGTGCAGCACAAACTTACCTGGAAAATGAAACAATTCTAACATGACTGACTTGCCTATGAGGTCTATTGATGCTGGAGATCTTTCAGAATTCGAGTTCTTGACAACGAGTCTAAATGTAGCTCTGAGAGCAGCATCAGTCCCAACTTCAGGAGACTTTTCCATTTTAATAAGTTCATCAGATTCTGATACGACAAAGGTAGAATTCCTGAATTCTTGCGCGAGAGTAATGAGTTGAGAGTTGTAATCAGCAGGAACTGGAGTGATTGATTCTGAAAGTGAAGTACGTATTATTTTAATGTCCCAATCACCATTTGAAAATCCGGCAAGAAGGTAGGGGCCGTAGAGGAAAGCCTGAAGAGAAGCATAATTCGGCCTATCATCTGCAATAAGTGAACTTGTTGATTGCCTGGAAAGAGGAACATAGTGAAGATTTTAATTGAGAAACTAAAGAGCATACCTTGAATAGCCTCGGTTCTTAGGCTCAAAGGCAGGCGAAGTTCAATTTTGTCTCCAAGAAGCCAACTTTTACGGATGGACAAGAAATTACCTGCACGAATGAATGAAAAACAATCAGTTTTTCACTTTCTTTCCTCTCCCTTTCTATCATAATGGGAGAAATAAGAAACAATTTAGCAGACAGACCGATCAGCTCGAACACACATTAGAATAATGCTAATTACAAGCCAATTGGAATTTACCTGATGCTGGCACAGACAAATTTTGACCATTTAATGATGCCTCTGAGCCAGCTGAAGATGTCCACGAGGGAATCCTCAAGTTGAGTGTTGATGGTGTTACTTCTGCTTGCTGCATTACGCAGAATTCGGGAGGAGATTACAGAAATATCAATGGTTATGCATTGTTCCCAGAAAGAGCACAGAGAGAGCTGAAAATCTACTGACGGAATATGAATGGAGAAAAGCTGCTTATATTTCTCAACCAAGAAAGACAATTAAACCCCATGATGGACAAATATATGCACAAAAAGGAGTTTTAGGTATTAGTTCCATCTGCAAGCCCTGTGTAGAAGCCTCAGCTATACCTCCATATACAGAATTACTTTGTTTTGTCATTTTGAAGAGGAAACAAATTATAGCTTTGTGAAACCATTGTAGACTAGGCTACAATAAGATTTAACAACAGAATAAAGGACGAAACCAATAAGTAGCAGGCAAGTGATTGATTCATATACCGTCTTTGAAGATATAGAAACTGTTACTTCGAGCCTTTGATCCCACGAAACCACAGGTTCTACTCTTTGACTCAGTCTGACTTGGCCAGATCTCCAATAAAGTGTGCTAGGTATATATTGTATGATGTACAGTCCCTTTTCTTCTCCCGCCTCTTCAAAGTATATTGAGTCTCCTAATTTCGAGAATGATTCGATTCCTGTAAGTGAGAATAGAGAAAATTGGAGAAATAAACGACATGATCCTTAATCTGATATAATAACAGCTGAAAACACAAAATTCATTACGAGTTGAACAAGTCCTAGCAACTGAAATTTATTAAATTGCTAACAGCTTAACAATTTTGTCGACAAGTAAACATTTCTTTATTATAGTTTGGGATCATCCAGATAAATGCCCAACATGGATAATGGATGCCAGAAAAGTTATTTTTACCAGTCCCATAACAGCACCAGAAGGAATCGAACTTTGTTCCCCATCCATGGTAGCTTTGAGCCTTGGACCCACCAGGATGTAAGGGATACATGTAGATCATAACTCCAGGATCTTTGCCTCTTTGGATGCCTAAGACACCATTTGTCAGGGCCTTTTCATAATAATCTGCATATACAACTTTTTTGGTCCACATAAAGAGGTGACGAGAAACCTATGGAGGCAAAGAGAAAAAACCAAGATCATTGATCATATCAAACAATACTCGACAACTTGTGACACCAATTTAGAAAGTAAATGGTTTTATTCAGGTGTCTAAAATATATAGCACATATAGTATGCCGTGGTGAATCTACTGCCTTAGGGAAAAAAACAATGATACAAAACACACCTTCAGCATGTTATAAGTTGTACAAGATTCTTGATTCTCAGTTTTGAGTGTGTTGGCCAATCGTTTTGGATCAGACCTACAAACTAAATTAAGTCATACCACACATAACAAGAGAATAAACAATATTACTAGGTGTGATCAAAATAACCAGAAGAATGATTTTTAACACTGGTTACCTTTAGAATTATTAAATGAAAATAAATTCCTGGAAAGCTTAAGTTTTACCAAAATTCATCAGCTGATGTTCCTCCTGTAGCATAGCTGTGAGATGAGTTGACAATATCCATGAAGTACATTCCTATTTCCTGAAAGACATGTAGACAACAAGTTATCTTTATGTTACCAAAAGTAAACTTACAGTGATGACTTTAGGTATCAGCAGGAAAGGAGTTCCATCAACAGGAAACAAAGGTATTGACTTTTTGATGTTCACAGAACACCATAACACGGCATGAATCTGATCTTCAACGTATGACCCCTCATGGCATGTAGAATATCTACTTTCAATATTTTAGACACAACACAAGTTTGTGCTTTCTGTGTTGAGCATTTATGAAAATCATTTCTATATCCTAATAACTGATCTGATGATGATTTCCCTACACCGAATAATTCAGTTAACACGCAGGAGAGTACGCGCAATACAATAGACGAGGCAAATTGACTCCTAACTTAAGTACCTATTAGAAATCGGCCACTCACCCCTTAAAAGGACTTATATGGCCTTATAAGGGGGAGGGTTATCCATACTTATATAGAGGAGCTAGGATCATCACCAAGTCGATGTGGGACAAGAATTAAGAGTTTCAACAGTACCCATCAACATTGCTAGTAAATCCAATGTGGAATCACACAATTGAATTGACCCCCCTTGAGAAACAAATTCCACGGATGGCTCACACCCTAGGGAGCCTTCACAGTGACCCAGGTAGGCCAGTATGGCTTGGTTCTTCTTGCCGAGCAGCCCTCTCCCCAGCCCTCTTTCATACCCCATCTAGATCCGGCAGGTCAGACCAAATTGTTTGAGTAAAAGAGAACAAACACCACTGGAAAAAATGAAATTTTGAAACACTGTTTTAAAGTGATTGTATTTTGTTCAACTTTTACCCTTTCAGTGCTACGATGTAAGTTTTCCTTTGCCCATGCACACTTATAGCCAGATTCTACTGAAGAAGGGCATTCCACTTTCTTTATCACTACATCAAAGTGGGATGAGATATATGTTGTGCGCATGCCCTTTTGACCATGAACTCAGTTCCCAATCACTTGCAACTCAATAAGACACTACAGTCTTACCTTATAAAGTGGGTCGCCAGTAATTTCATATCGCCTTTGAGACCCAACAACAATCGGAATATGTGTATTGGAATGGAAGCCAGATATATCATCAGCCTGCCAATGGATGTTACTAATCAGTTTAAAAGCAACACGACCCAATGACCAAGGTAAAACAATGAAAATTAAGGTGTAAGACATGAGATTCAGACTGATGCATCTGTTCACAATCTCCTTTCTAAGACAAGCCAAGTCATTAGCCTATCTGGAACAAGACTGGTTTGATATTCCCAACAGGTTGAAATATCTCTCTCTGAAACCATGTATGATAAAAGAAGAGTATTTACCTTCATTGCTAGCAATCCCAGAAAGCATGGTTTGTCAAACAGGTGAGCTAATGCTAAATGTTTTTGGTCACCCTGCAAATTCATATTTTTTTTTATCAAGGCAGGTTGCCTAAACATATTACAAAAATAATTCTTACTAGAATTATTGCAACATAATTCAGTTCTTCTTTGACTTATCCATTTTTTACACATAAAAATAACCATACACATTCCTGTGTTAATATTCTTTCAGTGAATTGAATCACAATAAGAACACGATCAAATTGTCCCGTATGAACAGAATCATCATTGAGCTTCTTGTTACTTCCAGTACAATCATGTTAAACTGGAAGATTGTATTGCTCCTTCATATACTATATCTTTGGTTTTATACTTTTTTTTTATTGCAAATACTACCAAATGAGTTAGGTATTCATTAAATATTTACTTCTAAATAATAAAAGAGAAGCTGATAATTTTTTGAGTGAAACAGTTTAGATTTCCATGTGATGAATTCTTACTGATATTGAGTATAGCCTGTAAAGAACATCATTCATGCCACCCGTTTCTTCGTTTAGTGATAACCAGTGCCTTTCAATAGTGTACTCTTTTATTACTTGTTGCACACGGTTGTAGAAGTAATCAACCATCCATTTCATCATTTGTAATGCTTGGGCGCTATCAGCCATTGTGTACTGATCCAATAGACCGGCCAATATCTGCAAAAACCTTGAGAGAATAAGATCTGGAGCCACATTACAGAACATTAACATTGCACATAGAAGCTTGTACCTTGTGGATTGTATAATATGGAGCCCAAACTTCTTGCAGAGTTTCGAATCGGTCAAACAACTCAGATGGAAAAGCCGAGAGATAACCTGTTCCAATCTTATTTTGGCAGTCTGATAGAGCAGAAACCACTGAGGACATTTTTTTCCGAAGATCGCCATTATGTGTGCTAGCCCACATTAGGGCAGAGGCACTCAAATAATGTCCTTCAATAAGTAAAAAGAGTAAGTCTCCTACATCGAAAATTTTCGAAAGCCTAAAAACTAGAGGCCATGCACTATTTCATGTCAACAATAGCTATTAATTTTAGAAATCAATTTATTCATTAGTAAATACTGTGTCTTGTAATGTCAGATCAGACTGCAGAGGGTAAAGCATACAATTAATAACACGAATTTCATGCATAACTTAGATGCTTACTCAATTTCACAATTCTCATAAATGGTAGTAAAATCAAATAAAGACACCAATGATGATGCTTACTCAATTTCACAATTCTCATAAATGGTAGTAAAATCAAATAAAGACACCAATGATGATGGTTACACAAAGATCCCAAAAAAATTAAATTGTATCATAGGAAGAAATATGGAATGAAAACCATATGATTCATTTCCTTGATCTCAAACATATATTCATAATAAACCTAAACCACCTCATTTCATGTATACTAAAGAGAAGAAACACAGTATCAACTCTAAATATGCTTCCAAATTTGTGCATTGCAATAAGCAAAACATCCAAATATCTCACATAAATCGAAACCAACAACACACCAAGTCAAACTTGCAGCTAAATGAAACCAACCTACAAAATGGCCCCTGAGCTCGACATCTGGAGCCTCCCAACCACCGTATGATTTGCCAGGAGCCTCTAAACCCGCAGTCCTCCGAAAACTCCACACCAGTCTGTCAACATCCAGCATCAACAAATACTCCAAATTAGTCTGCTGAGCCACACCATGAATCGATTTAGGCTCCAATCTGACATCATGTAACGAAATTTCCCTAAAAAATCCACCTCCGTTCCCCCTCCCCCTCTCACCACCGCCATTCTTCATTCTCGTATACACTGCATTCCAGCTAATCTCACCGCCGTCTAAAAGCATTTTCCTCGGAATCAAGTCCGACCACGTTTGATCATCGGTGGGAATCAAATGTAAATCAGCAACATTCTGTTTCTCCCGTGACGAATTGCTCGATAAAAACCGTTGATAGCGAGCAGTGTGTGATAACACACCGCTGTTAGTGCAGAGCTTATGGCTCAGAGCCAAACCGAAAAACAGAGAAAATACAATCAGACCTCGCAACATTTTCACAAATTCAGCAATAAATTAAACCTGCACACCACAATAAATCATAGCGGAAAATGATTAATTAGAGGGGAAATACAGCAGAACGTCTTCTGCCGGAAGATGAATAAGAGCTACCACTAACACTCAAATCCAGTGATCAAATGGAAGCTTAACTAAATGGATATAAAGTCAAACATCGAGATGTGATACTGCTAAATATCAGGAAAAAAAATATTCGCTTACATATGAAAATCGCAATACCAACGATTACCGGCGACAGAGAAGCCAAAGAGAAATTAGCGCGTGTGTTGAAAAGTCGTTAGCGACTGCTTAGTGACAAAACAGCTGAGTATTCCCTATATATATATATAACCTGTTTTAGTTTCCTTGTTTATTTCAGGTGATTTTTCGTTATAGATAAAGTCATAAAACTTTTTTTTTATTTCAGCTGATTTTAACTTTTAGTGCCACTCGTTAATCGTTATAGATAGTCATAAAACTTTTTTAACAGTCCTGAACTATGGATTAATATTAATTTTGGTCTATAATGTTTAAAACATCATTTTAGGTTCTTTAATTTCAATTTAATACTGTTTAAATTATATTTTTACTATTTATAATTTTTTAAGTGAAAATACTCTAAAAGCCATGAAGGACATTTCAGTCAATTTACTATTTCTTCTTCATTTAATATAGAAAGAACAATTTTTTGTCTATGAACTATAAGTTAGTATCAATTTCGGTTCGTAAAATTTAAAAATATATTCTGAAGTCTTTTATTGGATTTAATATCTTCTGAACTATTTTTCACTATTTGGAATTTGGATGTATTTTTTGGGCAAAACTAGTCCTTGAAGGACATTTCAGTTTATTTTATATGTGCACATATGCTATAGTTTCATAAACTGAACGATTTCGTGCAACGCAGTTTGAAAGATCTTGGTTGATTCCTCGTTAGTGCTAAAAGGGTCAATAATAGATAGGGATGACAGCATTTGAACCTGTGACATTTTGTACCCATAATAGACGTGCCACCACCATCCCTTCAATTGTTTATTCTTAAATAATCTTAAATTTTTTGTATAAATTTAAGATAAAATTAGGAAAACAACATAAATAGACAAGTGAGAATGCATAGGAAAACAACACAAATATACTAGAGTAAAAGTTTATATAAAATGGAAAACCATAATTTCACACAAAGGCAGAGGCGCCAGCCATCTGCGCTACACTATTGTGAAAAAAAGTAAATATGAATGGTTAATATGAATGATTTGAGTCTAACAAGATTTAGTTGAAGAAATTTAGACACGTGAATTTACACTATAGAAAGAGAAAAAGGTTAAAAATGTGAATATGAGTATTCACTATTGATTAATGTTCAATCTATTCTCATGAAACTTTAGAGAAATAGAATTTATTTCAACTCATCCCTAAATCAATAATTTATCAAGAATGTATATTGAAGTAGACTGTGTAAGATTCATCCATAAGGCTAAGTAAAGGAGAAAGAAGGAAATTCCTGTTCATCCCTTTTGCCACAAAACTAATAGGATGATACTCATTGAATCCATTTCTAAGAGTGAAGCTTGCAGCCTCTTTGAATCCATCATCATCTGATGATGATCCTGAGCTGATGCAGCTGAGCTTGATGCTGCTCTTGTCACTACCGCTGCATACGTAGCAGCCTTTCCGATCCTCAGACTCCATCGACACGCTTGCATCCTTCCCATCGAGCCCCTTAACTAGGCGAAAAACCTCTCCATCGGCCTCAGCTGAGTGGGATACTACTCCTAGGGGCTTCCCGTCTCCATGATGCGCGACGGCCGAGCCAGGGAGATCAAACGGCTCTAGCACGACCGACTTGTCAATAGCATCCCACGGCCCTGTGGGGTCTTCATGAGCATCCGCGTCTTTTAAAATGAGGCGAAAAGTTGAGCTCACAGCAGCGTCTGTCCCTGCCTCAGGCACGCTCGCCATCTTTAACGTGTTGTTTGTGTTTGAGACGAAGAGTATCGCTGCCTCGGGTCCTTGGGACAGAGATATCAGCTGAGAGTTGTACTTGGATGATGGGAGTGGAGTTAGCCACTCTGAAAATGTAGTGGCTGATTTTGCATTGATGTCCCAGTCTCTCTGAGTGAGGCCGGCAAGGAGGTAGGGGCCGTAGAATATTGCCTGAAGCGACGCGTATTCTTGCCTGTCATCTAAATACCACCAAGAATCCTTGTTAGCAATGACATAATGGTGGATGTCAAAACTATGGTTGGTGTGTATATTTGTGTATACCTTTGATTGCCTCCGTCCGAAGACTTATGGGAAGTTCGATAGTAATACTATCGCCGTGACTCCAGCTTCTCGAGACTGATAGGAAACTGCCTGCATTCAGCAATGAAAAAGAAAAAAATTGCTTTAGTTGTTAAGTATATAGCTGTTGGAGCCTAAATGAACCTCACCAGGAGATGGTAGGGGCAGATTTTGGCCGTTGAGTGTCGCCTTTGCGCCTTTAGTATATGTCCAGAGAGGTATTCTGAAGTTCAAAGTAGATGTCCCGCTTGCTGTTTGCTGCAAAAACAAGTGAAATGAGGCCTGGTTTTTCAGTCGAAATTCGACTAACAATGCAACGTTTTCTTGCCTACGTTCCTTGTCATCAGAAACGTTGACGTAGGGGTGAGATATGGTTACCTCTTTTGACGAGGTGAACGTAAATGAGATCTGAAGGCGTGGGTCCCACGAAGCGATTTGCTCTACTTGCTGGTTCAGGATGATGTTTCCAGATTTCCAGTTTAGAGAGCTACTAATGTATTGTATTATGTAAAGAGTTGGAGTGTTTCCACCCTCCTCAAAGTATATTGAATCTCCCAGTTTTGAGAATGATTCAATTCCTATTGCCAGGAAAGAACATGATGAAAAGTTGGTAAAATACATCAAGCTTCACATCACAAGAAAAGGTTTTTGTACCTGTGCCGTAGCAGCACCAGAAAGAGTCGAATTTCGTTCCCCACTTGTGGTAGGAGTGGGCCTTGGAAGTACCAGGGCCTAAGGGCAGCATGTAGATCATGACACCAGGCTCAGTCCCTCTTTGGATGCTCAACACACCGTTTGTTAGAGCCCGCTCGTAGTAATCTGTGTACGCCATCTCCTTTGTCCATCTGAACAGGTTCCGCGAAACCTGAACATTCCCACAATCACCATTTACTCACCTATATACATCACACCACTAAATAGAGAACACACCTTCAGCATGTTATACGTCGTGCAAGATTCCTCATTCTCCGTCTGCAACGTGCCAGCTAGACGCTTCGGATCAGACCTACATAGAATCGGATCAGGCTGTTTGTCATCTTAGTTAGGGACACAATAAAGGAGCATTCAATCTACGGTACTTGGATTTCTGATTTCCGTACCAGAACTCTGACACAGACGTTCCTCCCGTGGCGTATGTATGAGAGGAGTTGACAGTATCCATGAAGAATGTTCCTATTTCCTGACAGACACTAGTTATTGAAAACCTCACTGTTTTTTAAGGTACAATACAATAGCGTTGTGTCCAAATTTTGTGTAATACTACCTTGTATAACGGATCGCCTGTGAGTTCATACCGCATTTGAGATCCAACAACCACCGGAATGTGAGTGTTGGCATGAAAACCGGACAAGCTATCGGCCTAAATAGATAACAAGACTGAAAAATTAAAGCATCAAGAACATGATGACTAAACATACACATTAATCATAAAAATGGATTGTTACCTTAATAGCTAGCATTCCTAGAAAGCATGGCTTATCAAACAGATGGCCTAATGTCAAGTGCTTCTGATCACCCTGCAAAACACCATAACCCGAAAATGAATGTTTCCCGTGTACACACACGATCCTTTACAAAAGTGAATTAAGCTAACCGTGATGCTGTACAATCTGTAAAGAGCGTCGTTCATGCCTCCAGTTTCTTCATTCAACGATGTCCAGTGCCTCTCGATCGTGTACTTGGCTATCACGTTCTGCACACGGTTGTAGAAGTAATCCACCATCCATATACTCATCTTCAATGCTTGTTCGTTTCCTGCCAAACTGTACTGATCCAAAAGCCCTGCCAATATCTACCAAATTCTCATCTATCAATCTCAATTACACAACACTTTGCAAAACTCAAAACACGAAACTCGCACAAGACAAGTAGAGATGACGCCAGACCTTGTGGATGGTGTAATAGGGCGCCCAAACGGGCTTTATCGCCTCAAAACGGTCAAAAAACTCCGAGGGGAAAGCTGAAAGATAGCCGGTTCCCATCTTCTGCTGACATGCTGATAGAGCTGAAACTACCGCATTCATCTTCTGTTTGAGGCTCTCGTTGTGCGTACTCGCCCACATTTGCGCACACGCGCTCAAATAGTGCCCTTCAATCAATCAATCAATTCCTTATATACATATTATTGATATTCAAATCAAGCAAAACAGATTACTCTGTTTATGAATGAGGCCTACCGACAAAGTGGCCGCGAAGCTCCATGTCCGGGGACTCCCAGCCGCCATAGGGGCTGCCGGGAGCATCCAACGCTGCAGTCTTGCGAAAGCTCCATACGAGCCTATCGACATCCAAGATGAGCAAGTAGTCTAGATTAGTCTGCTGAGCCCTCCCATGCATGGATTTCGGGTCCAATCTGACATCATGCAACGACACCTCACTCAGCAGGCCTGTGGCTCCCCCCGAGTTCTTGATTTTCCGATACACGACGCCCCAGCTGTGCTCGTCCTCCTCCTGCAGCATCTTCCTCGGAAACAAGCTCGACCACACGGAATCATCCGTGGGCGTGACATGGTGCGAGAGCATCTCGTGCTTCCACGTCTCGTTCTTCGAAGTCAGCAGTTGGTATCTCAGAGTGTGAGATTGTGTTGGAATGTTGGTGCACTCTTTGCACAAAATGTATCCACATATTTGCAAGATCAACAACACTTCAAGAAGAATTAAATAAATCTTCATTTCCTATTTTCATGTAGTGTGAAGTGAGGATCAAAGATCTATGGATAAAATGAGCAAATTCAACAAGAAATGAAATCCATAGCCATAGAAGCAAAGCAATGACTAGAAATAAAGATTAATGCACACCTACAACATATAAAGATATTTATTATACATACTTATTAAAGTGAAACAAGTGGTACGAGATTAATACCGTGAAGCAACTCTACTTGCAATCTTATGCATAATTTGAGAGAGGTGGAATTGCTCTATAAGAATCAACGGATGGGATGTCATTTTCTTCAAGGGTATATTTTACAATAATCAGCCATGAATTCTTTGAAATAAATTCTCATCTATTCTGAACTTGTACGTTTCTCAACTAATATTTATTTTTTATATTATATCCTTTGAGTTATGGTTTCACTCGAAGAAATCCCAATGTGATTTGAGACTAGGGTTGTTTTGATAGACTTATTAAAGTCCAACTTGTTTATCACAAATATAAAGTGTTTTGGTGACATTCTAGATATGGTACATCATGAATTGCTTTCAAACTTTCATAAATTATCGAAAATAAGGTTCTATTCTCATACTGTCAATAATATGAGAACTGAGAACCATATCAGTTTACTTTATTAATATTGGTTGACATAAAAAAACATATTCATTGTATATTTATTATCAGTTCGTTGAATTATGAATATCATTAGAGCATCCACAACCGTGCTCTTGCCAGCGGCACGGTTGTGGGCCCGGGCGGTACTATTCATGCCTGCTCTCTGGCAAGAGCACAACACCCACAACTGTGCTCTTCCGCAAGGACGAGCACAATTAATATAAAATTCAATTACACAAAAACATTTTCATAATACTAAAATTCATTAAAAAAACCACAATAAAAATAACAAATTACAAATAAAATAAAAAGACATAATTAAAATCCTAAAAATTAAAAATTACATAATTAAAATACTAAAAATTAAAAATTACATAATTAAACTCCTAAAAATTAAAAATTACATAATTATTGGCTAATATAACCCGAGGAAGACTACGCATCCGGCGGCACCAACCCCAATTGTTTTTGGAGACCCAATATCATGGACTCGTGCGTTTGAAGTTGCGTGGGGGTCATAGTTGACCTATCGGCCATATTGAGTTGGGCCAAAAGGGCCCACAACGAGTTGTTCGGGGGTGGAGGTGGAACATAGGGTGCGGGTTCGGGAGCAGGGGCAGATGGAGTCGCGGCGCGACGTCGTTCGGCCGCCGCCTTCTTCCTACCTTGCGGTCGGCGTCGGGAACCGCTTGGTTGGGCATCGGGGCTACCCAAGTTAGCTTCGGCGAGTTGGCTAGCCACTTCTTCGCCGGCGTCGGATAGGGATGCCGACCGTGAGCGTTTGGAGGAGCCGCTAGAGGAGGATGTTATGCCTCCCTTATACTTCGGGTGCGTCCGCGTCTCCTGCCAAACGTTAAGATATTTGAACGACTTACCGTTCATGGATTGGTAGGTGCTCAGCGAGGCGGTGATGATGTCGACCTCGCTTCGGCCGCTCCCGGCATTCCGGGACTCCTGGATGAAATAGCCGTTGAACTTGCCAATTTCTTCGTTGGCTCGGCCGATGCAGTTGCGCACCATACTCTCGTTGCGCTCGATCGTTCCCGGCGGCCGGTGTGCATTGTACCGGCTAGAGACGCGCCACCAAAAGTGATCGCCGGATTGGTTCGTTCCAACCACCGCATCTTCGGAGATTTCCAAGTACGCCTTGAACAATCTTTCCATCTCCGCCGGTGAGTACGGTGTGCGGACACCGGCGCGAGATGGAGGATTCGGCATTTGGGAAGGGGCGCGAGGCCTAGGCTCCGGTGTCCACCCGTAGCGCCCATCGGAGGCACCTTGATCGTCGATTGGGTATGGCCGGTAGCCACTCGGAACGCCTGAATCTTGGGTGAGAGGAGGGGCCGAATATTCCGTTTCCGGACTATGAAACGGTTGCGAACCGAACCATTCGGGGTTCCAACCGTGAGAGCCGCTTGGGTTGTCGTCGTTACCGGACATAGTGGTGTTGTAGGGTGTGAGAGGAAGATGAAAATGGATATGAGAGATTGATGATGAGAATTGTGTAGTGAAAGTGTGAATTTTTTGGAGTGAAATTGGGGGTATTTATAGATGAAAGTGTGTATTTTTGGGGGTAAAAAAATAAAAAAAAAATTAAAAAGTGGGGAAAAACGGTTATAAACGGATATAATTTTTTGGGGAAGTGAAAAAAATTTTTTTTTATTTTTTATCAATTTTTTTAATAAAAATCCGATTTTTTTAAAAAAAAAATAAAAAAATGTTTTGAAACCAACGGCTATGCCGTTGGCGAATGGGAGACCGCCACGTGTGCGTCCACTGGCACGGACGTGCTCGATACATCGAGCAGCGCCGTGCCAGCGGCGCGGTTGCAGCGGTGGCGGTCCTTCGCCTTGCCGCTGGCACGGACGGCGGTGGCGCCAACCGCCACCGCTGCGGATGCTCTTAGGATTTTGTAATATTGAAAATGATATGTGATGTGATGTCAATTCATATTCATCTATTAGTGAACTGATATTGTTCTTTGTTCTCATTATAATGTTTTTATCATTTTATCACAAGGTATATAGATAGCATCTTATAAATGAGCCCATGGGAAAAGATTTTAGCCGTTTTAACATCCAAATTTCACTTATAATTTACAAGCTATTAGGAGATTACATAGATTGCATATCAGTACAAATTTCCACAAAATAAAAGTAATGGCATAGCATAAAACTATGTAAGAATCTTTTGTTTTTTAATTTAAAATAAAGAGGAGATGCATTTTCCACTTTATTGTACTCAAGCCCAAGAGCATCCCCATCCGTGCTCTTGCTAACGAGAACGGATGTGGGCCCGGACCCACTTTTACTCCCTGCTCTTAGGCAAGAGCACAACACCAACATCTGTGCTCTTCCGCAAGGATAAGCTCAAGGGTCCCACCATTCTATTATTCAATTTAAATAAAAACATTTCAACAAAATTAAAATGCATTAAAAATATTCATAATACTATTACAAATTACAAAAAAATTAAAAATTACATAATTAAAATCCTAAAAATTAAAAATTACATAATTAAATTCATAAAATTAAAAAAACCCACTACTCGTGGCCGAATTTCGTCCAAATGTGTTTGATTAGGTCTTCTTGTAGCTCAATGTGGGCTCGGGTATCGTCATTGTGTTCATTGTTTCGATCCTCTCGCCCACCGTCGTATGCACACCTCGGCGTGGGGGAGACCTCCCGATTGAGCTTCATTAATGAGATTGGTGAAATCCATTTGAGACGGTTTGAGTGAGAGAGGAAGATGTAGATAAGTTGTATGAAAAAATATGAATGAGAGATGAATGGGAGATGATTTTATGTGAAAAATGGATGATAAATGTGTGTATTTATAGATGATTTTGGAAATAAAAAAAATAAAAAATAAATCAAAAAATTTCCAGAAAAACGGTAAAAATGACCATATTTTTGGGAATCTGAAATATAATTCTTTTTTAATTTTGGTATTATTTTCGATTTAAAAAAATTAAAAAATAAATGAATTTCCAACGGAAATGACGTTGGCCAATCAGAACGCGCAACGTCAGCTACTCGCTGGCACGGACGTGCTGGATGCATCGAGCAGCGCCGCGCCAGCGGCAAGAGCGCAGCGACGAGCAGGCGGTGCCGTGCCGCTGGCACGGACGGACGGACGGACTGACGGGTATCCACTCACCCTAGCTGGCCTAATGATAATAACAGCTATGACAGGGAAAGACTATCTTACATGTCAACTATTCACCAGACGAAATCATTATCTGAATTAAAATTATTTTTAATATAAATGAAAAATATATGTATAAAATAAATTGGTATACCAACAGACTATTTAAATTGAAAGTGAGGGATATCTAATTGGCGTATTAGACAGGATATTTTTTAAGCATTAATTATTGTGATTTTTATGTGGGCATACATTATTTCTCTGGTGGAGAGCCTCTGATGAATATATTTGGATTTTTGTGGAAATATAATGCAGAAAAGTGTTGGGATTTTAAATGAAGAGATTTATATAAAAGTGGTGGGATTGAATTTCAACCGTATGGTTAGAAAGCCAATGGATTGGCATAGTTTTCTGAGACTGAGAGGCGACAGCAGAATATATTGTTTGCATGCTTACTTTTTTATGCTATCTTGTGACGATATTTCCTCCCGTGACTCCAACCATTTGTTCTCTTCTTCCCATTCCGAATCCACGCAGTTAGCTAACGACAACAGTAGGCAATAGTGGTCAAACCAGGATTTTATCTGGTCAGGGTCAGCCAGTGAGTTTCGGGCCAACCCTATTAGAGTTGCGGGTTAATCGGATGCGGGCTAAAAGTTCAGCCCTAATCCTGAAAGCTCGGGTTTTGGGCCAACCCAACAGGTTAATCAGGTTGCTACCGATAAAATTAAGATGTCAAATCTAATAAATAATGATGATAACTAGTTATATTTATAAAATGTAAATTTTTAATTATGATAGATTTGTGATATATGTTTAAACTCAAACATAAACATGTTTAAATACTCATTCCATTCCATAGTAGTAGAGTCATTTCATCTTGCACACTTGTTTTGAAAAAATGATACTAATAAATAGTTAAAGTGGAGAAAAAAAGTAAAGTAAAAAAAATAATAATGTAGACAAGAGTTTTCTCTACATTATTCTCTCTCTTACTTTACTCTTTATTCAATTGAACTATTTATTATCATTTTTTCAAAACGAGTGCAGAAAATTAAATGACCCAACTACTGTGGAAATGAGGGAGTACTAATATTTGAGATTTGTGCATCATGAAATAAAAACATATTTTTGAGAAATTTTAAAATATGTTTTAGAAATATAAATATTTTTTAGTGAATTTTAAGTTTTCTAATTTATTTTATCTATTATTATATTAATAAAAATTTAATATATATTTTATATATTTAAATATAATTGAAAGTTACTTTTTTAGTTATCTATATTATAAAAATAATCGATGAAGTGTTAATTAGGAGTCAAGCAAATAGAACAATAGAAATTTTATCGGATTTTTGGGTTTGACCTTAACGGGTTGCGGGTTAATCGAGTGAAGGCTAATCGGGTTGTAATTTTAGCAGGCTAGAACTTTCCAACCATAATCCTATACATTTGGTGGGCTATTCGGACAAGCCCACAGGTTGCAGGTAGACATAAACAAACCGAACTGAACCGGCAGTTAACCGCCGATTCGTAACCCAGAACTGTAACCAGCGTGGCAATTCGAACCTCCCGACGGTTCGGTTCAGGTTCAAGAATTTGAGAAATCGGAACCGCCAGTTCGAACCAGCGGTTCAACGGTTCAAGTAGGTTTTCCGGCTAGGTCCTAGGCTTTTCAGGTGTAGTGTAGTAGAAAAGTGGTTAGAAACCGCCGGTTTTACATCAAAAACCGACGGTTTTGGTCAAAAACCATGGACTGAACAGCCAGTTCCAGCGGTAAACCGAGCGAATTTTCAATTTTCAATTTTTTTTAAATCTGATTTTCCCAATTTTTCTCCTAATTCTTGTAAATACCTCATTCCCTATCATTTCTACTCACCTCATTCTTGTATTGACAATGATTTCTCTTCACATTCTTATACTTTAATTTCGAGATGTCTTCTTCTTGTGATGAGGACATTCATCCCCCTCCTCCACTCGTACCACAAAGCAGTAAAAAGTCTAAGTTATCTTCAACTATGTCTATATTTGTTAAACATTACAAGAAGGTCTCAATAGTGTCTTGTTGGGTTAGGGCTCCCAACACGTGGAAAAAAGACCCATATGGTATTAGCCCATTTATATACTTAAATAGGTCAATGGACAACTTATAAATAACTACCAAGAGTGTAGGAGCCGCCATATTTTGAGAGAGAGAGAGAGAGCAAAAAAATGTGTAGAAGGAAAGAAGGGAGAAAAGAGTTATATTGCGCTCCTATCATATTCTTACATTTGGGAAGGTTTGTTTATCCGTTGCGCCTCAAAATCAGGCCATTCCCCCAACATGTCTAGTAGTGCTAATCCACTACCTCAAGAGATGACATCGGAGTTCAATGCATGTTGTAACTACTGCAACAAAGGCTAAAAATTTAATTATGGTGGGGGATATCGTACTCTCATCCGTCATATAAAGACAATTCAGGTAAGTCAGGTAAAAGAACTACGTGGACTTTAATTCCCTAATGCAATTGAGCATTGAGGATATGCAGGCACATCAACTTAAATTTTAAATTTAAGTTGAGATCAAGTCATTTTTCCTTTATTTCTTTTTTTCATTTGTTTCTACTCTAAAATATACAAATACAATTAAAAATGGAACTTCTAATGGGAACTGAAGGGAATAATAATCAAGGTCTCTAGACATTTATAATATAATGTGATACAAAAAAATCTCCTATAGTTAAGGAAACATATCAAATCTAAATAAACTAATAAAATCAAATCCTAACTAATACTCCCTCCATTCCATGTTAATTGAGTCATTTTTCTATTTTGGGAAGTTCCAATATAATTGAGTCATTTCTATTTTTGGGAAAAAAATAATCATCATCTCTTACTTTATTCTTTCTTACTTTATTCACCATCCACTTAACATATTATTCTTAATCTTCGTGCTGAAAAGAAGTGTCTCAGTTAACAAGAAACGGATGGAGTATTCTAGATTCATGGAGACAAATTACATGAGATGTATCAACTATTTATATAAACTCCTCAGCTGAAATACACCTTATCTTCTAAGTGGAAATAAGAAAAACTACTTTCGTCTATGTCGAATTTCAAATCAGAACCACTTTTATAAGAATTACTCCCTCGTCCACCAATACAGGGGCAAGTTTGATCGGGTACAAATTTTAGGAAATGAAGTGGATATGGTTACTGGAAAGTGGTTCCTACTTATATACTCTATCTGTCCCGCAATAGGAGTCATATTTAATTATGACACGGATATTAAGAAATGTAAAGAAAAGTGAGTTGAATAAATTAGTGGAATATATGTCTCACTTATATGTATTAGTTTTATAATAAAATGTGAGTGGAATAAGTTGCTAGGATATGAGCCTACTTACCATTTATGGTAAAAGTAAAATAAAACTTTTATTGTGGGATGAACCAAAATAACAAAATAAGACTCTTATTGTAGAACGTAAGGAGTATAATTAATTTTATAATAAAATATGAATGGAATAAAGTTAGTGAAATGTTCGGCCAATTGCCAAATGTTATAAAAATCAAATGAAGCTTTTATTGGTGGACCGACGAAAATAGCTAAATGGGATGGTTGCAATGATGATAGCGGTAGGGTGAAATTTTTGAATGCCGGTCTCGAGGAATTCTTTCCATGATCAATCTGGATTTGAACTTTGATAGTCGTGAAACCATTTCGACGCCGGGTGATCATATCCGCAAGAATAGCTGCATAGTGTCAGGAGACTCGAGATAATCAAAATATTATTAAACATCTATAGTCCAATTTATGACATTAACATCGAGGGGAACAAGCAATATCCATGATTTCGAAATGAAAGCACCCATTGATACATGCTCCATCCGTCTCATATTACTTGAAGCGCTTAATTTAGGCATGAGATTTAAGATAATGAGTAAGAGAGGGAAAAATGAGTAAAGTAGAAGAGAGAATAAAGCAATTGAAATTAGGTGTGTTTTTAGCCATAAAAAGAAATGAGTGGAGTAATTTGAGACCGTCCAAAATGGAATACGAGTTATGTAACATGGGATGGATGGAGTATTAATTAGGGATCAATACGTACAAGAGAAATAATTAGAAAAGGAGAGAAGGAGCAGTTTTGAGAGATATTGATTTCTCGAATAGGGAGAAACCGTAAAGAAGAGAATGATAAAAATATATTTTATTATTTCACGTATATTTATAATATGTGTGGTATATAAAAATCTCCTATAAGTGGACAAACAAATCGAATCTAAACAAACGTACTGCATCAAATCCTAACAACTAATATTCTAGATTCATTGAGAAAATTGGATGAGGTGGAGCAAATATTCGTATAAGGCAACGACTCGGAAACAACTTGAACATGTGTAGTAGAGAGTTGTGTACGAGATATGGATATGGGTAATAGAAATTAAAGATATAGTGACTACCTTAGACTCGAAATAATTAAATAGTAGTAATAGATTTTTTTTATATTAAAGAGCATAGTTGAAATTGATTTTACTAATATTATATTTTTTAATTAATGGGATTAAAGAGCCCAATCACTTACATGGGAGTGTATCGATGGCTGTCGTGTGGCACTCCGCGAGGTACATGAAGGCTGAATGTGAGCCGTCTGATTGGAGTTGTGCTTCTTATGTGAGATATATCTCACACCGACGCTTAACTCTCTCTAGCACATTCATTCCTTCACTCTCTCTTTCTATCTATGCTCTCACTATTATCTAAAGAGGAAACTGCCTCAAAAGTTCCTAACTTTTTGGGTTGTGACACCACATACCCTTAACAAAAAAAATAGCACTGGAAGACCCTAACGTTAAATATAATCACGAATAAAGTTTTTTTAGCCACTTTTCGGACGAAAATGCCCAAATAGCTTGAAGGGCATTTTTGGCGATCCCTATATTCGCTGACAATGAGTTCTGTCAGCAACTTCTTATATGATTTCCTAATAAGTTATGGTACTTTATACGTGATTAAAATTTTGTCAATATTTGTACTGTTAAAAGTTCTTATATCCTTCTATTTCTAGTTAGTGGTAACAATATACTATTTATATCATGTAGGAAATTCATTGAGAAAAAATAAAAAATATAGAAAAGTGAAGTTATTTATGCAATAAATCCGAATCAATAATATACAGAATAAAAAATATTTCACATTTAATTAAATGATGCAGTAATTATTTTCTTGAAACACTTATATTTAAAATATTATTTCATTATATATCATCGAACTAATTTGTTATGATTGATATTTCATTGAAAAATTTAATTTAGCTCAAACTGAAATTTTAAACATCATATGAACATTCAATCTTTAGTTATAAATTTCACATAGTTTCTTTTCATTCATGATAAAATTGAAACATGAGTAATATTTTAAAAAACAAAAATACGGAAAAAATACCAAAAAATACCAGAAAATGAGTTTTATAAGGAACTAAGGGTCTCATTTTATTATTTTCATATTAATTAATGCAGATAATGATAAATCTATATATTATAAAAAAAATAGAAAGTGTAAATAATTACAGAATTTTAATTACGTATGAAGTACCATAACTTATTAGAAAATCACATAAAAAGTTGTTGACAGAAATGTGGCAGAAATCACATGTCAGCAATATAATGGAGTGACAAAAATGCCCTTCTAGGGCCTGGGGGTGTTTTGTTCCGAAAAAATATGATTTGTGATTATATTTAACGTTAGGGTCCTCTGGCGCTATTTTTTTTATTAGGGGTCTGTGGTGTCACAACCCAAAAAGTTATGGACTTTTGAGGCAGTTCACTCTTATCTAAAACTGTCTCTCTCTCTCTCTCACATCGGTAATTGGTTTCGATCATCTTCTCTGATCGTTCATTCTCTTCTATTCGTTAGATCTGATCAAAGAATCTGTAGCAGAGGCAACACATGTGTTGTCTTCTGAAGTCCAATGCCTGGTTGAACTGTCGTGTTCTACCTTCTAAGTTGGAGGAGATACCTTCAGTCATTCTAGCGAGATTCGAGATATTCTTGTGTTCTTGAGTGTTCTTTTGCGTTCTTAAGAGTGTGGTGTGATCTCGTGTTGAGTTGATTGTGGCAAGTGGTAGTCTGTGAAACCCTAGGGTTTCTAGTTCGAGTATGACTAAGGTCTTAGGTTTGTGACTCTCGGTTGAGATTGTGGAGGTCCTTGGCCGGTGCAGTTGCTATACAACCTTAGCTAGTATTCCTTCAATCTTTTGGTTTAGTTTCTTTTGTCATCACTTTGTTATAGTTCTGTAGGGATCCGATGTTTCTTAGATTACAGACATTTTTACTTAGTGTACAGGTGATATTTTGGATGTCTTGGACTTGCATCGGTTGAGTTTCAAGTGTAGCTAGGGTTCTTGGGATCCTTCTTACTAGAATTACAAGAGATAAACAATACCGGGCGTAATACAACCCAAGAAGAAAGAACTGAAAACTGAAAATTACACGAAAATCAAAACTGTCGAAGGAAATTAAACTTAGCCGAGTCGAGGAGGCCTCTTTTCGCAAGACGAGATACGCCCGGGTAGTGCTCTCGGTTTGACGTGTCGTCCCCAAAGATAAAACGGCTACGTCTCTGTTGAAGCAGCACCGCAATCAACAGAGCTCTGGCAAATTGGAAGAGAAGAGGGCAGAAAGACAATGCAGAGAGAGTACGATGCTTGTTCGTATGTTCGTATGTTGTTCTATATACTAATGCAAGGAATGACTAGCCTATTTATAGGCTTGGTCCACTGCGGGGATCAACTCAGCCTTGATGGCTGTCATCATGGCGGGCCTGTAACCACCGGCCGTTACGAGTTTGAAAGCTGGAGTGGTCGACGTTGAATCTAGACGATGTACACGCCCTAGTTCAACCGTCACATGGGGACTTCGTGTGACATCCCTAACCCGAAACATACATCATTTTGCATCATTGCATATTTTATTCCGTATTTCAAAATAAATAATGAATATATTATGTATAATATAAATTTGTTTAGTATATTAAATCATTGAATTAAAGTAGTTGTGTGTGCATGGGATTTAAAGTAGTAGTATATATATATAAATAAGTATGTGTCCAATAGCGATGTGTGCATATGGCTACGTATAGCCATGCACAACTAATTATAGTTATAAATTAGTATGTGTAATAATGTGTGTGTGTTTAATAGTATGTGTAATATTATGGGAGCGAGACACAACACATATATAGAGATGATAAAAACTTCACAAGTGTAATACGTGTCGTGTATACACATCAATATTTTTGCTTAGTCTGAGGTCGGTTTAATTTTAAAAATTTCCACCGATCCTATAAATATATATATGCCTATTTCAGTGAAGGAAAAAAAAGAGAGGAAGGGAATTATCGAGGGTTAGTTGTAAAAAAAATCGAAATAAAGAATCAGTAGAAAAACAAAAGAGTAGCAATATAAAAAAAACAGTTGAAGAAAAGGAAAATTATTCAAGAGATGGAGGGTCGTGGATTGGAAGTCAAAGCTTTTTGTATGTATAAATCACACTTTTAATTTTACATGTTTTATTTGCTTCTTTGCTAGGTGTTAAACAAAATGAATGATTTGATTATATGATTGGATCCAATATGATTATGTGTTATTTGATATAGATGGTGTAATATGATATGGATATGTTATTGGTGCAAATGATATGTTAATGATACTGATTATGTGAATCATTGGATTAAAGAGGATATGTGACAGTCTTGTACTGGATCTGAAATTTTAGAGGGACCTATGAGTCCAAATACAGAGGGGCCTTCGGGTCAAATACAGAGGGACCTATGAGTCCAAATACAGAGGGACCTATGAGTCCAATTACAGAGAGACCTTCGGGTCATAGAGGAATCCCGGGCAGATACTAGGCTTGACTGTTATAGAATAATAAACTGAATAGAGTGGCATATGCATATGAATATGAGCTGGTTTGTTTTTAAATTATGTTATATATTGTTTCTGATTATATGTATTGATAAAAGAATATGCTTGATGTTTGTATCATGTGAGATTAAAGGTGGAAATTTATATATACTGAGTTGTGGCTCATATAAACCACTAAATTTTTCAGGAATAAAATAGCAGTAAAGTTTTGACTGACATGGGTCATAGGAACTCCACGTGTTATCAGGTTCGGCGGCTGACGCATATTGTCAACCTTCTCCTCCTCATCATTTTGCATGTAGATAAATGTATAGTATATAGACTAGTGAGAGGGTTCCACTACTTTACATGATATTTTGAAATATGTATCGGATAAGTGTTGGTTTGAACTTATATAATATGGGTGTTCTATGAATTAGACACGTGTATTGATTGCTTTTATGATATGGGATTTATTTATTATAAGAGTATACGTCAGAGGGGTTGAGGTGCCACGGTTTAGGTGGTATCAGAGCAGGGATTAGGATCCCGCTGGGACATTGCATCCATACATTGCATATGATACGTATTGGTTATAAGTTGCATTTGCATTTGAATTATCAGGAACATGGATATTCCTGAATCATCAATTAATTATAGAAACATCTCATATACATATTGCATCATATGGTGATTTCCAGTAAATACATGGACCAATGATGAGTCAAAGAGGTAGAAACATTAAATAGCACCGAAAAATGGAACTGTTGACTTTATGAGACTACTGATCCGACCGAGGCCAAGATATGGTTGAAAATGATAGAGAACATGTGTTCAATCAGATGAGTTGTATGTTAGAAGAACGTTTTGATTATACAGTGTCTCTTCTTTGAAGCAATATTTACTATTGGTGAGAAACAGTCCCACAAGCTATTATACAATCTTTGGTACTATGTTCAGACGATTTTCCTAGAGAATTTAATGATAAATATATGCAAGAAGTGTATTGTGATGATGAAGTAAAGAGAGATTCTGTCTTTAAACAAGAACTATGTTTGTTGTTGATTATGAGCTGGCATTGTTTCAGTATACACGGTTTATCTAGACTGCGTGGTGCAGGTTAATTCAGTTGAGCTGCCAGTGGATATTGATTCCCTTGTTCATACACAAATTTGATATTATCATGAGTATAAATTGGTTGTCACTTCATCGAACTAAGGCATCTTGTCATGTTAAAGAAATGGTAATATAATCATCGAGACGAGATTGAGTGATATTTAATGGTATCGATAAATTGCAACTTGTCTTATATTAGCTACATCGGCTTTTCGATTTATTCAAAGTGGAGATTTTCCTAGATTAGCACCTGATCAAGAGACAAAATCCACTATTGAATTACTACCAGGTACTGCATCTATTTCAATTCATCCTTATCAAATGTCTTGATTAGAGTTTCAAGAGTTGAATAAATAGTTACAAGAGTTGTCAGACAAGAGATATGTATGACTCAATGTTTTACTTTGGAGAGCACCAATATTATTTTTGAAGAAGAAAGACGACACACTGCGACATTATATACACTATTGGAAGTCGAATCAAGTGACTGTGAAGAATAAATATCTATTACCGAGAATAGAAGAATTATTTGATCAATTTTAAGGTATGCAACTGTTTTCGAGTACTGATTTTCGATCAAGATACCATCAGTTGAAGATAGCTAAAGAGAATATTGCAGAAACACCATTTTAAACTCAGTACGACCATTATGAGTTTTGGTTATGCCTTTCAAATTAACTATTGC
This sequence comes from Salvia splendens, assembly GCF_004379255.2. Taxonomy (NCBI): domain Eukaryota; kingdom Viridiplantae; phylum Streptophyta; class Magnoliopsida; order Lamiales; family Lamiaceae; genus Salvia; species Salvia splendens. The sequence continues at coordinate 9,561,751 of NC_056045.1, read as the reverse complement.
ACCTACAATTATTTATAGTATTGATGAACAGAGTCTCTCAACCATTCCTATATCACTTAGTGATTATTTTTATTGACTTACTAGTATATTTCACGAAGTACAGATGAGCATGTTAATCACTTGCAGTCGGTATTACAAGCTTTGCGAGATATACAGGTTATTGCAAGGTTGGGTAAGTGTGAGTCTAGCTAGATCATATGGTATTATTGGGACACATGGTATTAGGTTGAAGAATAGAAATGGATATACAGAATATTGAAGTATTTGTCAACTGAAAAGGATTCTCGATTATGGTTGAATTGATAAAGAAGTTATTACGGAAGAGTTCTCCTCTTATATGGAGTGAAGCATGTCAAAACAGTTTTGATGAGTTGAAGCATTGATTGACTATGTTGTCTATATTGGTTATTTCCACAGGTATATGATATTATGTTATTTACAGTAATGCACTGCAACGTGGATTTGGTTTTCTTCTATTAAAAAATGGAAAGTTTATTACTTATGCTTCAAGGATAATCACGAGTACACGAAGCTTCTTATTCTATTTCTGATCTGGATTTAGCAGTGTTGTGTTCCTTCGAAGATTTGGCATCCTTATCTGCATGGAGAGACTTTTTGAATTTCGGCCGATCATAACACATTGAAATATTTGACGAGTTAGAAGGAGTTGAATATGAGACATTGTATAGCAAAAAATGTAGAAGTTCAATATATAGAGATTCTAGAAATGTCAGAGATTATTCGAGAAACTGTCCAAGATTGACATTATTAAAAGAAGATTGAAAGCGACATGAGATAGACCGAAGAGTTATAAAGGTAAGTTGAGTCCTCGTTATATTGGGCCATATGATATTGTCGAAAGAGTTGGACCGTTAGCGTACAAGTTAGCATTACCTCCAGAGTTAGAAAAAATTCATAATGTTTTCCACGTCAGTATGCTTCGACGTTATCGATCTGGTTTGTCACATGTTCTGAGAGATCCTGATATACAGATTTCTGAGAATCTGAGTAACATAGAGGAACTAGTTAATATTGTAGACCGACAGGTTAAACAATTACGAAGAAAAGAGACCCCAATGGTTAAAGTTAGTTGGCGGAATCACAGAGTTTAAGAGGCTACTTGGGAAACTGAAGAAAAAATGAGAAAGAACTATCCACATCTGTTTACGGGTTAGTGATTTTATTGGATGCATTAGCTCAGGGGGAAAGCGAATTTTGCGGACAAAATTCTTTAAGAGGGGAAGAATTGTGACATCCCTAATCCGAAACGTACATCATTTTGCATCATTGCATATTTTATTCCGTATTTCAAAATAAATAATGAATATATTATGTATAATATAAATTTGTTTAGTATATTAAATCATTGAATTAAAGTAGTTGTGTGTGCATGGGATTTAAAGTAGTAGTATATATATATATAAATAAGTATGTGTCCAATAGCAATGTGTGTATATGGCTACGTATAGCCATGCACAACTAATTATAGTTATAAATTAGTATGTGTAATAATGTGTGTGTGTGTGTTTAATAGTATGTGTAATATTATGGGAGTGAGACACAACACATATATAGAGATGATAAAAACTTCACAAGTGTAATGCTAAGAAATACGTGTCGTGTATGCACATCAATATTTTTGATTAGTCTGAGGTCGGTTTAATTTTAAAAATTTCCACCGATCCTATAAATATATATATGCCTATTTCAGTGAAGGAAAAAAAAAGAGAGGAAGTGAATTATCGAGGGTTAGTTGTAAAAAAAATCGAAATAAAGAATCAGTAGAAAAAGAAAAGAGTAGCAATATAAAAAAAAACAGTTGAAGAAAAGGAAAATTATTCAAGGGATGGAAGGCCGTGGATTGGAAGTCAAAGCTTTCTGTATGTATAAATCACACTTTTAATTTTACATGTTTTATTTACTTCTTTGCTAGGTGTTAAACAAAATGAATGATTTGATTATATGATGTGATCCAATATGATTATGTGTTATTTGATATAGATGGTGGAATATGATATGGATATGTTATTGGTGCAAATGATATGTTTATGATACTGATTATGTGAATCATTGGATTAAAGAGGATATGTGACAGTCTTGTACTGGATCTGAAATTTTAGAGGGACCTATGAGTCCAAATACAGAGGGGCCTTCGGGTCAAATACAGAGGGACCTATGAGTCCAAATACAGAGGGACCTATGAGTCCAATTACAGAGAGACCTTTGGTCATAGAGGAATCCCGGGCAGATACCAGGCTTGACTGTTACAGAATAATAAACTGAATAGAGTGGCATATGCATATGAATATGAGCTGGTTTGTTTTTAAATTATGTTATATATTGTTTCTGATTATATGTATTGATAAAAGAATATGCTTGATGTTTGTATCATGTGAGATTAAAGGTGGAAATTTATATATACTGAGTTATGGCTCATATAAACCACTAAATTTTTCAGGAATAAAATAGCAGTAAAGTTTTGACTGACATGGGTCATAGGAACTCCACGTGTTATCAGGTTCGGCGGCTGACGCATATTGGCAACCTTCTCCTCCTCATCATTTTGCATGTAGATAAATGTATAGTATATAGACTAGTGAGAGGGTTCCACTACTTTACATGATATTTTGAAATATGTATCGGATAAGTGTTGGTTTGAACTTATATAATATGGGTGTTCTATGAATTAGACACGTGTATTGATTGCTTTTATGATAAGGTATTTATTTATTATAAGAGTATACGTCAGAGGGGTTGAGGTGCCACACTTCGTGACTTGATCTAGACACTGATCAAGCCATCGCTCAAGGCGCAGCAGGCCAAGTTGATCAGGCTGCTGATCAAGGCGCATGTGGTCCAAAACATTAAGTCTGGATCCAGGGACAAGCCAAAGAACCAAGTCCAAGTCCAAGTCCAAGTCCAAGGGCACGGGTGCGGCTCGGCGCGCATGTGGGCTCTTTCACCCATCTTAGTCCACGATAATTACTAAGTGTAATTAGTCACTTAATAAATACACATTTAAAGATGTGTCTCATCTCCTATATGGGATAATTAACACTAGTTAATTACTCCCTACACTTTCAACTCATAGCTTTATCAAAAGCTACAATGTGACCAACTTTTATCCATTATTTCTCACTCACCGGGAATTGGATTTGAGAAAGTGAATATACTACGGTCATCTACGCGGAACGTAGATTGACACTATATCATTTAATTTTCCAAAATTAAATGTCTCGTCACATTTATTATTAATCAAACTTCATTGTCCGGACATCTTAAATTCAAGATTCCAACAAGGGTTCCATCTTATCCTTTACTGATAGTGATATTTTTTTTTGTCTGTGGTCGATTGTCTTGAGAGATTGATCATCTCTCTATGCTCAAGATAAAAAATAAAAAATAAAAATAGGTAAATAGTGAATCTAGAATCTCTCTTATCCCTACATGCTTTGACCTAGTTGACAACTCATAGAAGAAGTAAATGTAATACTATATGCATCATTCAAACAAAAAAGTTAAAAATTTGGTGAGTCTATTATTTAATTTTTGTAAATTTATACAAAGAGTTACCACACTTGTGTTAAACATGGAGTAATAAAAAGGGAATGTTGTCTCTTTATCATAAAATGCTGTCTCTTTATCATAAAATTGATTTAAATTAGGTATTCTTATTTATGGTTAGAATTAACTTTTACTCAACTCTAATGATTATTCAGAGATATTAAACAGAAGTTGCAATGTAGATAAATATGGATAACTTAGAAGCAAATAAAGTACAACACGGTTTCACTTTTTTAACAATTTCATATTTTATTACCAGAAAACAAATAAAGAAAATATGGAACTACAAGGCTACAAGTATATAATTATGTATGCACCCGAAAGAGTATTGCCCCAACAGATAATCTAGTACTAGCTACTATCTGGACAATGACATACAGTTAGTTAAAGTAGAGGAATGTCGACTTACCTAACTAGTGAGCTAGTTGTCTTTGCAACTGATTTTTCTGTGACTTACAAATTGAATTCGGCTTAGTTTAGTTATATGCTAAAGGTTATTTGCATGTAAACATACAAACTTTCAACATATTTCATTTTTTTCAAAATTTTTATTTTTTAATGTAAATATATATGTGTTTTTTAATTTTTCCAAAAAATCATTTTTATTTATATTGAAGCTGACGTGTAGGTCAAAAGTGCCTACGTGGCAAACATCAGCGAATATTGAAGCTAAAAAATATACGAACTTTCAAGATTTTCCAGAATTTCCCCCGAATTTTGAGATTTTCTCGAAAACCCCCTAAACTATGAAATTTTTCTGGCTTTTTTTCCTAATGATTGATTTTTTCTAAATCGGTTAGTGTCCAACACTTTTAAAATTTATGCATGAATACTAATTTATATTTATCAAAATTTATGAAGAGTGATTTTTATAAAATCCCATCATTTAAATAAAAAAAATTCTAGATATCATAATAAAATATGGGTATATGCAAATTTCTACATAATTATTTAAATCATGTAATTAAAGTATTAGCATATAAAAATGAAAACAATGATTGTTCTAACCAAATGCAATTTGAAACACAAATATCTTAATTCACAACATCTCTTAAAATTTATTATTTCAAGACAATAGCAATTCAATATAATTGAAAAAATTATTGATTAAAACTAAAAAATTACAATTTAGAAAAAGGGTAAAATTATTAATATTATTTTGATTGAAATTATTCACTGGAAAAAAATAGAAAATCTCATTGTTCATGTATTTGAATTAGAAAAAATGGAAGTTTAGGAAAAAAATTTAGAAAATGTCAAAAGTACATGTATTTACATAAAATATAAAAGTTTAGAAAAATTAAAAAATATTGAAAGTTTGTCTATTGTATATTTATAGACAAATAACCCTATTCTAAGCTATTGTTATTTTTATTGAAAGAAATGTTCAAGATTATGAAAAATATATCACGATCTAATAAATTTTATCAAAGATGTCATCAGTTATATGTTTAACAGCAAAATATATAACCTAAAAATAGATAATGAAATGCAAGTTGTTGATGCAAATGATGATGAATCTTATTGATTAATTAATGAAAGTTGTACTTTCAAAATACGTAAGCTGCTAACCTAAGATTTGTTGCTTGTGGGTAACTCCAGTCTTCATCCTAACACATGATCATTTTTTTATAAAAAAAATATTGAAAATGTGCAATAAAAATATAAAATTCACACCTCTAGTTCGTGCGAGTGTATGCGTGAATCTAAATTGAGTTTTATTTTGGCGAATTTTAGCAGGGAACTTTCACGGGCCTCGTTATTGATTTCGAATTGTAAACTATGGCGGCCCATTTTGGAGTATCCATCCTGATTTTCAACTAAGTCGTAATTATATGCACATTCATAACAAAAATATGGGACGACACCATCCTTTATTTCATAAAATTAATTATAAACAGTTTTATAACTGCATGAAACAATTCAATAAAAGTATATTATAAATTTAATTTTATAATTATAGACACCATCCTTTCTTTCATAAAATTAATTATAACAGTTTTATAGGATGTGGGAAGGGCATGATGATGTAGCAAGAAGAGTTTCTGGCTAAGCTATTATTAATCCACTCTTATTATGGATGCCCATACATTTAGGATGTGGGAAGGGCATGATTAATTAATTTTTTTTTGAAAAAAAGAAGAATGAAATGGAATGGAAAGGTTAGCTAAATGGAAGGAATGAAAAGGATTGGTGATTTCTCAAGAAGAAAAATACCAAGTAAATGAATGGAATGGAGGTAGGAATGTCATTTCATTCTCCCATTTCACTCCACCAATTTTTTACACTCACAATCTAATATAAAATCAATACTTTAAATAGGTCACAATTGGATCCGACACGCGTTTTAAGAAATGTAATAAATAGTGGGCTGAAAAAGTTAGTGACATGTGAGTCATACTTTTATACTTTAGTTTTATAATAAAATGTGAGTGAGAATGAGTTAGTGAAATGTGAGGTTCACTAAAAAATAGTAAAAGTAAAAGGTGACAAATTTTAGGGACGAGCGAAAATAGAAATAAGTGACAAATTTTTAGGGATAGAGGGAATAATAAATACTCCCTCCGTCCTCTATTAATTGACACCGGTTGACTTGGCACGACCCGCACGAGTTTTAAGAAATGTAGAGGAAAGTGGGTGGAAAAAAGTTAATGGAATGTAGATCATACTTTTACGTTTCGATTTTATAATAAAATGTGAGTGATTGGAATGTGTGGTCCATTACCAAATGTAGTATTCCCTCCGTCCCAACTAACTTGATTCAAAACTTTTGGGCACAGAGATTAAGAAATTGTGTTAAAAAGTACTCCATCCGTTTCTTCATAGTTGAGGCAAAACTTTTCGGCACGGAGTTTAAGAAAAGAATGTTGACTGTGTTAAATAAATAAATAAAAAAGTAAGAGAAAAAATAGAGAGAATAAAGTAGAAAGTGAATAAAGTAGAGAGAATAAAGTAAGAGAGAGTAAAGTAAGAAAGAAAAAAAAGTTACTATATAGGGAAATGACTCAACTATGAGGAAACTTCCCAAAATGGAAAAATGATTCAACTATGGAGAAACGGAGGGAGTATGAGAGATGAATAAAATATGAAAGATAAGGCCATCCACAACGCTGTTCCTATACCGTTCCTAAACCGTTCCTTAAACCACTATTTGAGGGCCCCACTGTACTTTTTTACTCCATTCCTTAACTAAGGAACGGAACCTGCAACCCTCGTTCCTTAACCGTTCCTTAACCGTTCCTTAACCGTTCCTTAAATTACTATTCATTCAATTTCATTTTTTTTTAATTTCAACTCAATTCAATTAAAAAAACAAACACATTTTATTAAAAAACACACAACATTAAAACAAAGTTACAACTTAAACTTAAAAAAATAAAAAGCACACAATTAAAATCATAAAAAAATAAAAGTACACAATTTTAATAATTTCATCCGCCAAAGTTTGCCCAAATGTGCTCAATTAGATCATGTTGGAGTTGGGTGTGGGCGCTAGAGTCGCGTGTCCTTGCACGAATAGATAACCGTTCTTGTATAGACGGATGCGCTCCACTTCGAGGCGGACTACTTGCGGTTGAGCTTCCGGGGGATTCGGGGTCGAACCAATTTCCCGCCTCGGGTCCTTCGTCTTGGACAATCATGTTATGCAAGATTATGCACGTATACATGATGTCGACCATGTTCTCCATGAACCACGTACTCCCGTCGTCGATCTTCTTCAAGTGATTGTTCCAATATTTGACGCATTTGTTCATAAGGATCCATTAGTTTGATTAAATTTGGGAGAAGGAAAATAGAGTTGATTTGAGATGAAAATTGGGGTGGAAATAGAGAGAAATAGATGTGTGTTTGTGATTGAAATGAGTATGAAATAGGAGTATTTATAGAGTAAATAAATAAATAATAATAAAAAAAAACGGCTATAAAATTAACGGTCTCATTACCGTTAATAAAAAAAAATTTTATTTTTTTTTATTAAATTCGAATTTTTTTTTTAAAAAAATGAATTATTGCGTCATCGGGACGAAGCCCACTCGCGGGGCAGCGAGTGGGCTTCACGCGTCGAATGGGAGTCCGCCACGTCGCCTCGGCGCGTGGCGGAACGTTTCGTTCCGCGTTCCGGAGGAACGAAACGCGGCACGGCATGGGAACGGTGGCGGCACGGAATGGCGACGGAACGCACGCTGCAACGCGTGCCGCCGCGAAACCGTTCCTCCGGAACGGCATAGGAACGGCGACGGCACCGCGTTGCGGGTGCTCTAAAGAGAGAGTAAAGTAGGTGATGGAATAAAGTAAGAGTGATTGGATGTTTTGTTGTTAGTTAAAAAAGGAAATGACTTAACTTAGTTGGGACATCCCAAAAAAAATACGACTCAACTTAGTTGGGATAAAGAGAGTAAAAAGTAAATGTGTTAATTAATTGAGGATGTACGGAAAATGAAATTTGTGCTAATTAATGAGGCGGAGTTAGTATTCTACATAACTACTCCTTCCGTCCGACTAAGATGACACACTTTCCTTTTTGATTTGTCCCAACCAAGATAACACATTTCTATTTTTGGTAACTTTATCTCTACAATTAATACTTAATCACTTTTTTCTCGCTCCAATTAAATATTCAACTCTCTTTCTCACTCCATTTAATATTTATATCCACTCCTTCTCTCTCCAATTAAATGCATTTAATACTTACAACTCCTAAAATTTGGTTGCGGACAGAAAAAAATGTCTTCTCGGGATAGAGGGACTATATGTTTTCACTATCAAATAAAATAAAATATTAGTAATGTCCTAAAAAAGTAGATTTCATTCGGAGCTGGCAAGGTGGGATCCTCCTCGCCGCATTTCTATCGCTTCCACAGATCGCCACGGCATCACATGATATGTCGTCGTGGCAGCTATCTATTTGACAAAATCCTTGGACGAATACAGTTTATTGGCAGATTTAAGCGGAAATTCACCAAGAGAGGGGAAATTGGTTTTGTATTTGAGTTTTATCAGCAAAGAATAATATACATACATACATACACGTAGTGGAAAAGCAAACAGATACGAAGCTAATTAGTCTTTCCCTCATTCGGTTGTTTTCTTCTTTTCTCTCTAAAAAATTCATACCCCATTCAATTCACTTTCTCTTCCTCACTTACTTGTAATAGAGCAAGACTCCAAGCCAAAAACCGATTTATGTGATCCACTCCAATACCACTATACAAATTCATAGCTTTCATCCTTAAATCAATTACTCATACGAAAAGTGACTTATACTCCCTAGCTTTCATCCTAAAACCTCTTAGTTATAGATAGAGTAACTTATACCCCCCTCCGTCGCAGAAGTGTATGATTTATTTCCTTACAATACAAAAACTTATCTTTTAAGACATAAAAATGGATACGCAATTACTAGCGTTTTGAATTATTTAAAAATAACCATAATTTAGGGCGCGAAAAAATGTCTATGTAGGTTGAAGGTAAATTATCTTAATCTTTTGCTTTTGTTAGGATGCTTCTATTTGTGTCCCCTATTTTTAGTTTGGACACCAACAATAAAGACACTTCATATTAGTGATATAATTAGATACACTTTATTTGGAATGGTTCAACAATACATTCCCCCTATACATCATTTTATTTACAAATTATACGATGACATTACAGTTCTAATGTTGTGGAGCTCATTCTCCACTCGCACTACTAATTTTTATCATATCTCTGTCTTACTTTACCAATTATTCATTAAAATTTGTGCCGAACGAAAAAGTTGATACTTTTCACTTCATTCTTTCCATGATGTGAGAAATCATTATATTTATTTTTCTTTCATTTGCGAACAACGGGAAGCTCCTCCCCCTCATCGGCAACCTCTTGGGTGGATGAAGATTAGTTATCAGCAGCTGCAGTTGCCTGGGTGAGGTGATGGAGTACATGGATCTGATCGACTGTAACGAGCTGTGGGACCCCTCTTCCATTTTCAGCCCTCAAGAAGACCAACATCCGCCCGAGGAAGAGAGTGGCAGCGCGCGGAGGTTAGAGCTTCCTGCAAGGGAACAGCGAACTGGCGATGATCTTCCTCGAATGGCTGAAACAAAACAAGGATCACATCTCCGCAGAGGATATGAGAAGCATCAAGCTGAAGCGCTCCACCGTTGAATACGCTTCGAAGCGTTTGGGAGCCACTAAATAAGGTAAGAAACAGCTCCTTAAACTCATCCTAGACTGGGTTGAGCAGCACCAGCTGCACAAGAGGGCCCAATCTCCTTCCCTTCCCATCTACAGTCCTCATCCAAACACAACCCAATGGATTGTCAATGGAATCCCGTGCCAGCATCCTCAGGTAATGGAGCATGCTCCGTCGTGGTCGCTCTCGCAGAGTTTGTACGGTACTTCCTATGCGATGCACGGTTCAAATGGGGAGAGGGCGATGAGATTCGACTCTTCTGCAACTAGAGAGGCCAGGAAGAATAGAATGGCGCGACAACGGCCCTCCTTGTATTCGCACCATAGCCGTCACTCGAATCAACAGCAAAACCGACTGAATGATCCTCGCCTGGGTGATGACGGCGGTGCTTCTCCGAGGGATTTGGGGTACTGGTCTCTGGGTGCCTCTTCCCCGATGTTCGCAGCAGAGCGACCTAATTCCGACATGCAACTGCAACGGCAGGCGGCGGCGGCTGCTGTTTATGATAGGCAGCAACAGCAGGTTGGTTGATTTTGTATGTTAGATTTTTGCATGATTGAGTTAGAATTAATATTTTTTTTTGTGTGTGAATAGGGTTGGAAGACTGAAAAGAACTTGGAAGTTTTTGCTGCAGAAAGTGTTGAAGCAAAGTGATGTTGGCAACTTGGGAAGAATTGTGTTGCCAAAAGTAAGTATACTTGTGCCTTCTTTGTTTTGTTTCATAAAATTTAATACTCTCTCCGGTCCCCTTTAAATATCTCATATTTTCTTATTTGGACGGTCCCAATAAATGTCTTATTTCACTTTTACTACTATTAGTAAATGAACCTCATATTCCACTAACTTTTTCCATCCACTTTCATTTACGAAGTCAAACAATTTCTTAAAACTAGCATGTGGTGCATTTAATGGGGACCGGAGGGAGTATGTATTTGGGTTGAATTCTTGATTCTTGGAAATTAAACAAAATTGCAATGGGGTGCCAGAAAGAGGCTGAAAGCCATCTCCCAGAACTGGAAACAAGAGATGGGATTTCCATTGCCATGGAAGATATTGGAACTTCTCGTGTTTGGAATATGCGTTATAGGTATAATTTTGAATTGAATTGGATATTAGAATTACACCTTTCTATAATTTCCATTCAGATTATATGATTTTGGAGGTTTCAGGTTTTGGCCTAATAACAAAAGCAGAATGTACCTTCTTGAGAACACAGGTAAGGTAACGAGGAGTACATCAATCCGACCATATTCTTACTACCAGGAAATTAATGATTTACCAAATCTTATGATTTTAATCATGCTTAGGGGATTATGTGAGGGTCAATGAAGGAGATTTCATTGTCATCTACTCGGATATCAAATGTGGCAAATATGTGAGTTACAACTTTGCCCTTGTAGTTGATCTTTTCTCGGCGTCCTATTTATTCTAATGCTGGCATGATACAGATGATAAGAGGAGTGAAAATGCGACAGCCGGTTGGAAAATTGGAGGCCAAGAAGCCGGCAAGGAGACACATACGGAGCTTATCCTCGCTTGCCGGTAACAGCTCCTCACTTGCACCTATCAGACAAGCTGTAAGATGAAATTGGAACAGGAATTGGGCATGAATTGTGATGTAGTATGATATTATTGGCTTCAATTAACTTCGTCTTGACTGGCAAAATCATCATGGTTTTAGAACCAAAACTGTGTTATGCATAGTCATGTAGTTGGGAAACGATTGCGGTACTTAAATATTTGGGTTCAAACTCTTGTATGCAGTTTGTATTGCTGTTAATTAGTATCCCTGTGTAACGCCCCGTTTTTCTAAACCTAATTTTTTTTTGAACCACAAAGTACTTGCATTTAATGCGATTAATTTTGTGAGGGCCCGTGAATTAATTGTTGAGTTGAATTTGTCGCTGGACTAGAAATTGTGAAATAAATTACTACGTGAAGTTAAAATAATTCCTTTCCGTGAGGAATAAATATATTGGACTCAATTCGCGAGCTAGATCGAATAAATGGGATAAATAATCCAGTCCGTGATAAATAAATTGTGGGCTGCACAATTTAAAATAAAATACAATGGGCTGTGAATTAAACTAATCTAATTAAATATTTTCCCTGTTGATTTGGTCCTCAATCAACACTAATTAAATTTTTTTCTTAAAGATTCTGTAAAGATTATCCTCCTCCGTGATGAGATTATCCTCCTCCGTAATCTGCAAATAAATTCCAAACAAATCCAAATTAATCAAAAATATATATAAAAAAATATGAGGAATTTGAATCCTCCCCCTCAACCCACGTTAAAAAAAACGTTCTCTCTCTCCCCTAAATCTCTCTCACATCTAAACCATCCCTCCCTCTATATTATTTCCTTCCCAAAACCGTTCTCTCCTATCTCTGCCATCAAGAAGACAAGACTTTTCCTCTCAACTTTAATTCAAGGTAATTCTGCAGAAATTTCCCTCGATTTTGCACGTTTCTTTTGGAAATCAACTCATTCAATTTTCTTCCGGCAGAAACCGTGAACCAAACTCGAAAAGACGGAGCTATCGGTTGTTTTCTCAAGCTCTGTTCAAGGTATACTCCCTCCCAATTCCAATTCCTACTGGAGCATACCATACAATTAGAACTCAAATACTGCTAGAACACATCAATTAGGCATCGAACCAAACTGAAAGAAACTGAAACCAACATCAAGCGAACTTTATAATCGAATACCGCGAGGATTAATCGGAAAATACGAAAGGAATATAACTTTGTAATAGACTCATCTTTCGGGGTAATCGGGACTGGTGAGGGGCTGTTCCGAATCAGGGAAATAATCGATCCGAGAAGCAAGTCAAAAGACGAACTTCATCCTGTTTCGGAGCTGTTCGGGGACCGTTCGAGCATTGTCAGCAACCGGACAGCGACAATACGGAGCAGCGACAGCAGGCGCCTGACTCAACGCTGCTGCTCGGCTGCGGTGACTCCACGGCGGCGAACCAGCGCTACCGCCGATGGTACAGCGGCGTGCGACGGAGGGGCGAACAGACACGGCGACGACAGCAGCGGCTGAACGCCGACCATTCCTCTCGCTGCAGCGACGGAGGCTGGCGAAGGCTGACCCGGCGACTACACCGTGATAGCAACATCGTTTCTTCCCGGTGAGCAGTGGTCGGCGGCGTGGAGTGAATCGGGAAGGCGACGGGAATTTGGGAGAAACTCTCTAATTTTGGGACTGAATTAAATGAAGGAGAATGGATGGGAAAGACGATGGTGAGAAATAATTTTTGGGCTACCTTTTTGGTTTGGGCCTCACAAATTGAAATGAAGAAATAATTGGGCTAAGTAAATAATTATCTTTGGGCCTTATAATTAAATGGGGGGATTTATTTAAAGTTTGGGCCCTCTTTTATTTTTATTTGGGGCCTCTTAATTAAATTGGAGATATAAGGTAGGGAATTAATTAAATTTTGGGCCGACAATTAATCGTGACGAATATTTAATTAATCTCCGGAATAATTTAAAGAGTGAATAATTTTATCGTATGTCGGAAATAATTAATTTGAAGAGAAATAATTGCGGGAATTTAGTTACTCTCTTAAATAAATATTGAGATTAATTTCTACATTTTGGAGGGAAGTACGAGGAGCCAACGGAGGGATTATGGGCACAAGCGGCCGCCGAATAATAAAAAAAATATGCGAAAATCGAGAAACGAGATAAAAGACTTTACTTAGGATGCATGCATTTTTATTTATTTATTTGAAGAGTGTGTTGATATATATATAATCTAAATGTTAAAGGTGAATCATTGCAAGTGAATCGTGATACCAAAGGGAAGAGAGTACTTGAGATTTAAGCAGTCGAGGTGGGCTTTCTTTTACTAAACTCCTTTACGTTTTCAAAAGTATGATTATGGTGTAATAAGGGTGGTTTAAACTGTTATGTCATGCCATGTTTGTTTTGATGATGAGATTGTTGCCTGATGCCTAGTTTGTGAGTTCGCTCCATTAGGCTATAGGGCTATGTTGTGATTGTTGCCTGATATACCAACCAGAAGTGTAGACATGACCAATAGAACGAGGCGATGAATATTTCGCATTTACGAACCGCTTGTAATGAGCTAGAAATTGAATGTCGTGTTATGTACATATTTGAGAGGAGGAAAAAAATGTTAAGAAAATTTTAGGCACATGGGCCTGATCGTCTGGTACGGTGTAAAGATCTAGGTGAAAATAGTTGATCGATCGATACGGCAAGTGTAGACATGACCAATAGAACGAGGATGATGAATAAAACTAAGTGAGCAGCGAGGAATGGAGTATTTAAAGATCACTGCTACAATACGGCAATTGTCGAGAAAATAGAGTATGTTAACAATGTGACACCATCAACAAAGAGAGAAACGTTCGAGTCAAGATATGTCGAGTAGGAAAGGAATTGAAAGAAAGAACGCATTGTATCCCCACCACCTCCTCAACCAAAGTAGAGAATTAGGAACATTATTATAAGAATTTTCGCAGGAAAATGGAGGGAATGTTGGAAGAAGTTTTCAGTGATATGTTCACATCTTGATGAAGTAGACCGAAAGTGAAAATGGCAAAATAAGTTTGTCTCTATTATAGACATGAGATTAGGACCGTTAAAATGAAAGTCATGTTGGATTACCTTTCCTAACAGATAGACAGTCGTATATTACAATTGACTTGGAACCATGATCAACCCTAAATATCTAGGACATCATACAAAATGATGACTAAGGAGTTGGAAGAACTCAAGATGCAACTGCAAGAACTGTAAAAACCTGGATTTCATCAAATTCAGTGTGCCACCTCGGGGTGCACCAAAGCTATTTTTGAAGAATGACGGAACGCTGAGAATGTGCATAAAATATCGAGAGCGGAACGAGATGACACTTTACAACATGTTTCCGCTAACGGGAATAGATGATTGGTTTGTTCAGCTTCGAGGAGTCGGTGTCTTTGTGAAAATGGAATTGACATCTGAATACCATCAATTGGAGTCCGACAAGATGTATCCAAGACGGCTTTCCGAACTAGATATGGTCATTATGAGTTTATAGTAATGCCTTTTGGACTAACTAATGCCCCGGCTGTGTTCACAGACCTTATGAATCGTGTGTTCCAGCCATACTTGGACAAGTTCGTTCTAATTTTCATAGACGATGTCCTTATCTACTCAAAGAACGAGGAGGAACATAAAGAACATTTGAGGGCTACCTTGGAGACGTTAAGGGCCGAGAAACTCTACGCCAAGTTCAGTAAGTGTGAGTTTTGGCTCAAAGAAGTGAATTTCCCTGGGCACATAGTGAGCACAGATGGAAATTGAGTAGACCCCGAAAAGGTGAAAGCTGTACAGAAATGGAAAACACCAACCACACCTAACGAAATTCGGAGTTTCCTAGGACTGGCAGAATATTATCGGAGATTCATCGAGGGATTTTTTTTAAGATAGCAAGGCCAATGACTCAACAACTCAAGAAGGGGTAAAAGTCAATTGGACCCCGGAGTGAGAGGCAAGTTTTCAACTGTTGAAGGAAAAGCCAACTAGTGCACCGATTCTAGCTGTGCCAGAGCCTAGAGCGAACTACGTGGTATACACTGACGCTTCGAATGAGGGACTTAGATGTGTGTTGATACAGAACAACAAAGTGATTGCTTATGCATCACGACAATTGAGGCCACACGAGTTGAACTATCTAACCCACGACTTGGAGCTAGCAGCGGTAGTACACGCCTTAGAGTTGGAGACATCATCTCTACGGAGTTCGATGTGAGATCTTTACGGACCACAAAAGCCTGAAGTATCTCTTCGAGCAGAAAGATTTGAACATGCGGCAGCGAAGATGGCTTGAATTGGTGAAGGACTACGATTGTGGCATCAACTACCACTCCGGAAAAGCAAATGTAGTGGCAGATGCGTTGAACGGGAAGGACCATTCCCAACTGGCCACTTTTCTCACCAAAGAAGAAAGCCTGATTCGCGAGTTCAGCAAGATGCGTTTGGAAGTGGTGAGGGCACCTGAAACAGTGGAAGCACGAATCGTCACTTTAGCTATTGAACCTGATCTAAGGTTGAGAATTAATGAAGCAAAACGGATGGATGCGAAATTGGAGGAAATTCGTGTAGAAGTGCGAACCGGCGAATCTATGAATATTAGTGAAAAGTGTGACAATGCCCTTACTTTCGAAGGAAGACTATGCATGTCGGATAACGAGGAACTCAAAAACGAGGTTATGAGTGAAGCGCATGAGACTCCTTATACCGCCCATCCAGGAAATACGGAAATGTATCAAGACCTGAAGAAGTCCTTTTGGTGGAATGGTATGAAGAGGGACACAACGTCATTCGTCGAGAGATATTTAGTCTGCCAGCAAGTGAAGACTCTACATCAACGACCGTATGGAAAGTTACAACCGCTAGAGATTCCTAAGTGGAAATGGGAGCACAGCGCCATGGATTTCGTGACGGGATTGCCGAGGACTCTGAGAGGGAACACCGCTATTTGGGTAATTATAGATCGACTTATCAAGAGTGCGCATTTCATACCGATTCTCATAAGCTATGATCAAACGAACTGGTTCAAATTTACATAAAGAAGATAGTTCGATTGCATGGAGTCCCAGTGACTATCACGTCCGACCGTGACCCAAAATTCACCTCAAGATTATGGATAAGTCTACAGAAAGAGCTTGAAACCAAATTGAACTTCAACACAACGTTCGACGCGCAAACCGATGGACAGTCCGAAAGAACGATCAAAACTCTCGAAGATATGCTGAGAGCCGTAGTACTCGACCGAGGAGGAAGTTGGGAGGCAGCACTACCACCGATTGAGTTCGCCTACAACAACAGTTTTCCGGCAACGATAAACATGGAGTCGTATGAGGCATTATACGGGAGAAAGTATAGATCACCGCTCTACTGGGACGAAGTTGGCGCGAGAAGAATACTTGGACCCGATACAGTTGAAGAAATGGTGGGAATCGTTCGGCAAATTCGAGAAAGGATAAAAGAAGCTCAAGACAGATAGAAATCATACGCGGATGTTCGACGAACCGACTTACAATTCCAAGCTGGCGATAAAGTTTGTCCTGAAAGTATCTCCGTCAAAAGGGATAACACGATTTGGCGTCAAGGGCAAATTGAAGCCGCGATTTTTTGGGCCTTATGAATTTCTTGAAGGAGTGGGTCTCGTCGCATATCGGTTGGCGCTACCACCATACCTTGGAAATGTGCACAACGTTTTTCATGTGTTACAATTACGAAAATACGTGTTCGACTCGAAGCACGTGATCCGTTTCGAAGAAGTCGCCTTGAATCCAGATTTGAGCCTCGAGGAGAGACCTCAATCTATTTTGGACCGAAAGATCCAGAATGTGAGAAATAAACATGTTGCTTGTGTAAAAGTACTTTGGGAAAATCATGGGCATGAAGAAGCCACATGGGAGAATAAGGACAAGATGATGGAATTGTACCCAGAACTCTTCACTTGAGGGTAGCAAATTTCGGGACGAAATTTCTGTTAAGGTTGGTAGGATGTAACGCCCCGTTTTTCTAAACCTAATTTTTTTTTGAACCACAAAGTACTTGCATTTAATGCGATTAATTTTGTGAGGGCCCGTGAATTAATTGTTGAGTGGAATTTGTCGCTGGACTAGAAATTGTGAAATAAATTACTACGTGAAGTTAAAATAATTCCTTTCCATGAGGAATAAATATATTGGACTCAATTCGCGAGCTAGATCGAATAAATGGGATAAATAATCCAGTCCGTGATAAATAAATTATGGGCTGCACAATTTAAAATAAAATACAATGGGCTGTGAATTAAACTAATCTAATTAAATATTTTCCCTGTTGATTTGGTCCTCAATCAACACTAATTAAATTTTTTTCTTAAAGATTCTGTAAAGATTATCCTCCTCCGTGATGAGATTATCCTCCTCCGTAATCTGCAAATAAATACCAAACAAATCCAAATTAATCAAAAATATATATAAAAAAATATGAGGAATTTGAATCCTCCCCCTCAACCCACGTTAAAAAAAACGTTCTCTCTCTCCCCAAAATCTCTCTCACATCTAAACCATCTCTCCCTCTATATTATTTCCTTCCCAAAACCGTTCTCTCCTATCTCTGCCATCAAGAAGACAAGACTTTTCCTCTCAACGTTAATTCAAGGTAATTCTGCAGAAATTTCCCTCGATTTTGCACGTTTCTTTTGGAAATCAACTCATTCAATTTTCTTCCGGCAGAAACCGTGAACCAAACTCGAAAAGACGGAGCTATCGGTTGTTTTCTCAAGCTCTGTTCAAGGTATACTCCCTCCCAATTCCAATTCCTACTGGAGCATACCATACAATTAGAACTCAAATACTGCTAGAACACATCAATTAGGCATCGAACCAAACTGAAAGAAACTGAAACCAACATCAAGCGAACTTTATAATCGAATACCGCGAGGATTAATCGGAAAATACGAAAGGAATATAACTTTGTAATAGACTCATCTTTTGGGGTAATCGGGACTGGTGAGGGGCTGTTCCGAATCAGGGAAATAATCGATCCGAGAAGCAAGTCAAAAGACGAACTTCATCCTGTTTCGGAGCTGTTCGGGGACCGTTCGAGCATTGTCAGCAACCGGACAGCGACAATACGGAGCAGCGACAGCAGGCGCCTGACTCAACGCTGCTGCTCGGCTGCGGTGACTCCACGGCGGCGAACCAGCGCTACCGCCGATGGTACAGCGGCGTGCGACGGAGGGGCGAACAGACACGGCGACGACAGCAGCGGCTGAACGCCGACCATTCCTCTCGCTGGAGCGACGGAGGCTGGCGAAGGCTGACCCGGCGACTACACCGTGATAGCAACATCATTTCTTTCCGGTGAGCAGTGGTCGGCGGCGTGGAGTGAATCGGGAAGGCGACGGGAATTTGGGAGAAACTCTCTAATTTTGGGACTGAATTAAATGAAGGAGAAGGGATGGGAAAGACGATGGTGAGAAATAATTTTTGGGCTACCTTTTTGGTTTGGACCTCACAAATTGAAATGAAGAAATAATTGGGCTAAGTAAATAATTATCTTTGGGCCTTATAATTAAATGGGGGGATTTATTTAAAGTTTGGGCCCTCTTTTATTTTTATTTGGGGCCTCTTAATTAAATTGGAGATATAAGGTAGGGAATTAATTAAATTTTGGGCCGACAATTAATCGTGACGAATATTTAATTAATCTCCGGAATAATTTAAAGAGTGAATAATTTTATCTTATGTCGGAAATAATTAATTTGAAGAGAAATAATTGCGGGAATTTAGTTACTCTCTTAAATAAATATTGAGATTAATTTCTACATTTTGGAGGGAAGTACGAGGAGCCAACGGAGGGATTATGGGCACAAGCGGCAGCCGAATAATAAAAAAAATATGCGAAAATCGAGAAACGAGATAAAAGACTTTACTTAGGATGCATGCATTTTTATTTATTTATTTTGAAGAGTGTGTTGATATATATATAATCTAAATGTTAAAGGTGAATCATTGCAAGTGAATCGTGATACCAAAGGGAAGAGAGTACTTGAGATTTAAGCAGTCGAGGTGGGCTTTCTTTTACTAAACTCCTTTACGTTTTCAAAAGTATGATTATGGTGTAATAAGGGTGGTTTAAACTGTTATGTCATGCCATATTTGTTTTGATGATGAGATTGTTGCCTGATGCCTAGTTTGTGAGTTCGCTCCATTAGGCTATAGGGCTATGTTGTGATTGTTGCCTGATGCCTAGTTTGTGAGTTCGCTCCATTAGGCTATAGGGCTATGTTAAACGAATTCGGGTCTGAGTAGGGCCGCAGACCCTATCAGGCTAGTGTACACAGGTGGGATCGTGAGCCGTCCTTGCTAGTCGGCCGGTATCGTGGGCGAATAGTGTGGCCACACTTTCGTCGCACCATGGAAAGAGGATGTGATTGAATGATTGATGAGAAAGTGGGGAGATTGTTTTGACTGACCAGTCTATGAAATTGTTTTGTGATACTCGATGATATCTATTTTCTAAATGTAAAACTCGAGTTCACTATGGTATGGATGACATAACTTTCATCAAATGTTTTCGGCATAAGCCCACTGAGTATATTAAGTACTCAGCTCTGCATGTATTTTCCCTATGTGCAGATTGAGCGGCGACGAGCAGTTGGTGGTGTTGAGCAATTTAAAATTGAAGCATGGTTTGGTTAGTTGTGAACTACGAGTGTCGTTGTGTCTCCACACATGACGTCACTCTTTCTCTTGAACGCTTCCGCTGAGACATTGTTTTTATTCATCAACCTTTTAGCTTTGAACCTAATTATTTGGATAATGTCAACCCCTTGACCCCTTTATTAAATATTAGTTATTGGTCAAACTCTTTATTAACCCTAGTTTCCTTCGTCTGTTTATTAAGTTCTTTTAATCACGATCGCCCGTATTTTATAACCCTAAAGGGCGGTCGTGACACCCTGTGTCAGTAAGTTGACTGTTATGAGAAGATATATATGTTCTGAATTCTTACATTCTGTTTTTCCAACAGAGGATGTTGTATGATTAGTGCCTGTTCGGGCACTATAAAGGCCTGAATAGAAGCTTGGATATAGTTAGTATTCCCTCCATACCACTTAATATAGTCCGTTTTTCTTTTTGGATTTTTAGTTTATCCCATATAAGATTGACATGTTTTTAAATTGAGAATAATAATGCAATTTTCTCTCACCAATTGTTACATTCAACCACTTTATTCTCTCTAATTAAAATATTCTACTCTTTTGTTTGCAAAATGTTGTCCACATTTGACTC
Organism: Salvia splendens; assembly: GCF_004379255.2. Lineage (NCBI taxonomy): Eukaryota > Viridiplantae > Streptophyta > Magnoliopsida > Lamiales > Lamiaceae > Salvia > Salvia splendens. The sequence goes on along the minus strand of NC_056045.1, from coordinate 9,541,189 downwards.
GTTACGAGTTTTAAAAAATGTGAAAAAAGTGAGTGCAAAAATTTAGTGGAATGTGAGTTCCACATTTATATAGTTTTTTAGTAATAGAATGTAAGAGTAATGAGTTAGTGGAAAGTGAGCTTCATCTATCAAAAGTGAAAAAAAAGAAGCAAAGTGGACAACATTTCGTGCACGGACCAAAATGGCAAAAGTGGATAACATTTCGCACACAGAGGGAGTACTCTTTTTCTCTCTTCATTAAATACTTATACTCATTTTTTCTTTCTTCAGTTAAACACACTAGTCAACGATAGTCTAATTCTCCCATAATTTAAGGCAATCCACAATCCTTCCCTTTAATTTCATTTCTTCACTTAATTAATCATGGGCTACACATCAATCTTTACTCCATCTCTTACTCAAGAGATAACACCCACAACCCTCCCTCTCTTTCTTAACTATTTGTCACACCTCAACCTCTTTGACGTATGCATTTATAATAAACAAATACCACTTAAAGTAAGGTAATTACATAGGAATAACAAGACCACCCATGTACTATAACTATACAAAAGAGAACATTTATAAGATGCATATTTTAAAGCATTTTGGATTGTGGTGGGACCCTCTCACTACTACTCTATATGTTAAGCATTTATGTACATGCAAAATGATGAGGAAAAGGTTGTCAAAATGCGTCAGTTGCCGACCATGATAATACGTGGAGTTTGTATAACTCACGTTAGCCAAAAATAGTATTCCATATATCCCGTTAAAAATGAAATGTTTTCCTTTTTTGGATTTCCCATTAAAAACGAAATAATTCCTAAAATAAAAACAACACCATCTATATTTTTTCATCTCTATTACTTTATTCTCTTCTTATTTAGTCATAAAACAACACTACATAAAATTCTATGTAGAAAAACAAATGTTTCATTTCTAATGGGATGGAGGGAGTAATACCTTTTGAAATGATATAGATTTTAACATATAATTGGTAAAGTAAATTGAGGATGAAAGAGAAAATGAAGTGACAATAATGTTAATGAATTGTAACATTCGTATTATTAATAATGTTTATTTATATTATTAAGAGTGTTTATTTAAGTTGTACTCCTATTAGTTGACAGTGAGATTCACAACATATTATATTGTTAATTGTTAGTATGATATAAGATGTAAATTAAATAATGTGTAGTGTATTATGTTGTTTAAAAATTACCTAAAATAAAAAAAAATAGTTGTACATAATTTTAAGGGCATGCAAAAATGAAATTAAGCTCTATTTGTTATTTTTAATGCACGACGTTATTCTATTATAATTTCAACTTTACAAGGTGTGGTCATTGGCTTTTGTAGTGCAAAAGTTTTAATTCTTTCCATCAAGTTGGAGTATAGCACAAAGAATTACCGTAGTAAAATTACAAAGGCAGGTATTAAAGGAAAAAAAATTATTCCTTAGCAAGGCCAAATTTGGCAATAGAGGAATTGGATTGCAGCAATGAAGATGCAGAGTTAGTAGTAGTCTTCAAACACAACCCCTGCATTGCTGATGATGGCTCTCCATTGCAGCTCCTCTTTTCCTGCATCTCTGACCCTTTGCTAATCTCCTCCCTCTCTTGCCTGATCTCCTTCAGCATCGCTGCCACGTCCCTCATTGTCGGCCGGTCCTCCGGTGTCGGATGCACACACAGCATAGCAACTCCTACCGTCTGCATCATCTCTTGAATCTCCACCTCCGTCGTGTGCCTTAAGCTCCGGTCCAGCACCTCGGCTCCCTCCATTCTCTTGCGCCGCATCCAATCCACAATGTGAAGCCCTTCCGGTATGGTGGGGTCTATCGGTTGCTTCCCCGTTAATACCTCGAGCATCACAACTCCAAAGCTGTACACATCGCTCTTCTCTGTGATCTTCATTGAGTACCCATACTCTACACATTACAAAAATGCACGATAAGAATACACATTTTAAGTTATTTTAGGTCAGATAATTCCTATCTAGCAAACGGAAAGCGAGAAAACGGACCAGGGGCTATATAGCCATAGGAGCCAGCGACCGTGTTGGAAGATCGCGTGAAATCCCGATCATGGACGAGCTTGGCCAGTCCAAAATCGGCGATGTAGGGCTCAAAATGGAGGCCGATCAAGATATTATTAGCCTTTATGTCGCGATGCACGATGGGCGGGGTGCAGTCGTGGTGCAGATAAGCCAAGCCCTGAGCAGCTCCGACTATGACTCCGTACCTGACGTCCCACTCCAGGCACCCTCCGTTCCTCCTCTCGTGTAGGAAACTCCCGAGGCTCCCGTTCGGCATGTAGTCGTACATGAGCAGCCGCGTGTTGTCGTTCCAGCAGCACCCCAAGAACTTGACTATGTTCTTGTGTCGTATCGACCCCAGCGTGCTCACCTCGGCCGCGAACGTGTCACGCACCCCGCCCCCCACCGTTGTCGTCGGCCACAGCTTCTTCACTGCGATCACCTCCCCATTGTCCAGCTCCGCTCGATACACAATCCCCGAGCATCCCTTCCCGACCGCGTTCGACTCCACCAGGCACTCCACCACTTGCTCGATTGTGAAATTCAGCTTCTGAAACGGAGTGAACTTCCAAGAAAACGCACCACCACCACCACCACTTCCCAATTCAGCATCCCTCTCATCTCTATTTATTCTCCTAACCCTCACAACCGCCATTGCCCCGACCACGGCCAACACGACCGTCACTGCAGCAAGCAGCGCGATGGCCAGTTTCAGCCTCCAGGGCCACCCCGAACGAGTCATTTGCGCACGGTCTCTAAGAAAGCACGAGTCATGCCCCCGCCCGCACAAGCCCTGGTTCCCGGCCAAATCCGTGCTCGATAACTGCCTAAAAAGCTTGTTATCCGGAAGGTAGCCGGTGAAGTTGTTGTACGAGATGTTCAAGGAGACGAGGTTCACGAGGCCGGAGAGAGGCGTGAGTTCTCCGTCGAGGCGGTTGTGCGAGAGGTCCAAAACAGAGAGCTTGCTCAAAGCCACAATCTGAGGCGGAACTTGCCCTGTTAGGGCGTTCCAGCTCAAATTCAGGGCAATTTCAAGAGCCTCGATCTGAAATATCTGCACCGGAATGCTCCCGAACAGCTGATTCTGGCTCAGCTCGAGCAACTGAAGCCGCGAGCAGCGACCGAGGGTGGCCGGGATTTCGCCCGACAATAGATTGCTGCTGAGCAAAAGCCTACTCAGAGAGAAAAGTTCACCGAAGCTGCTAGGGATTGAGCCAGCAAGTTGATTCACCGAAACGTCCAATTCCTCCAGCTTACTGAGATAAGAAATTGAACTAGGCAGGTTTCCGGTGAGCGAGTTTCCGGCGAGGTTGAGCATCTGCAGCTGGTTGCAGTTGCCGATCTCATCCGGAACAGGACCACTGAGACGGTTGCTGGAGATATCGAGAAACATCAGATTGCTTAGCAATCCGATTCCTACCGGAATTCTTCCATTGATCTTGTTCCCGGCCAATCGCAACCGGATAAGAGACCTGCATTGGCCTATCTCTGGCGGAATAGCGCCGGATAAATCGTTGTAAATCAGGAGAAGCTTGGTGAGATTCGTGAGCTTGAAAATGCTCGGGGGCATGATTCCGGTGAGCGAATTGCGCGACAAGTCCAGCGCCTGGAGGCTGCTGCAGCCGCCCAATCCCCCCGGAATGCTGCCCTCGAGCTTGTTGTCCCACGCGAAGAAGACCTGGAGCTGGTTCAGCGATCCAATTTCCGGGGGAATGGAGCCTGAAATCTGATTGCTGTCCACCTGAAATTGAATCAGGCTTGACGTGTTGGAGAGGACGGCGGGGATTGAGCCGGAGACGTTGTTGCTGCTGAGCATCAGTTCTTCGAGATTGGTGAGATTCCCCAACGATTGAGGAATAATTCCCGTCAATGAGTTCAACGAAACGTCAATCACGACTAAGCTTCTGCAGTTTCCGAGCTCTGGAGGAATGGAGCCGACGAAATTGTTCTGCCATAGCAGCAATTTCTCGAGTCTCTGAAGCTTCCCGAGCTCGCGCGGCAGCGCGCCGGAGAGGCTATTCTCGTACAGATACAATTCCACGAGCTCCGAGCAGTTCCCTATCTCCGCCGGAATCTCGCCGGAGAGCATAGTCGTGTAAAGCGACAGAACCTGAAGTTTCCCCAATTTACCGAAGGAAGCAGGAATTTCACCGGAGATCTTCGTCTCCGCCAAACCTAAAACCTCCAAATTCTCACAATTAGAAATCTCATCAGGAATTCTCCCATCTATATCCTGATTGCCGCCGGCGCGGAGGATTTCTAAACTGGATAGCTTCCCGATCTCGCCGGGGATGCTTCCGCTGAGCCTGTTATCGAACAATAGGAGATTTTTCAAACTAAGGAAGCTGCCAATCTCGGGAGGAATCCTCCCCGTGAGCTGATTAGAGTTGAGAATCAAATCCTCCAGGTTTTTCAACTTTCCGATCGTTGCCGGAATTGTTCCGGTGAGGCTATTGGAGCTCACATCGATCGCTCGGAGTGAAACGCAGTCGCCGAGATCGGGAGGGATTTCTCCGGTGAGATTGGCAGCGGAGATGGTGAGGGTTCGGAGAAATGCGAGAGAGGAGAGATTGGAGGGGAACGGCAACGCGAGGTGGAGAGACCGGATGTCAATGTCCGTCACGAATTTGGCGGAGGAGCAGGAGATGAATGACCAGCCGCAGGGGTCGGGATCGCGAGGGTTCCAGGTCGAGAAGGCGGGAAAAGAGGAGGAAGAGGAGTGGAGCCACGAATAGAGCAGGGCGACCTCGGTTTTCGCGGCGGAGATGGGAGAGAGGGATGTGTGTGAGAGGAGGAGGAGGAGAGAGATGAAATAGTGGTGGTGGCGGCGACGGAGGTGGGAGGAATGCCTCGGCATTGCGGTTGGCCTCAAAATCAAGATGATTTTCTGGGGTTTTGCATTCGCATTGGGTCTCTCCCTTCGCCTCCAACTTTTCTCGATCTCTCTGCTTTCTTTCTTCTATGCCTAAATCTTGTCAAATTCATAATACTATAAATTTGATTCGTTAATTTACAACTATGTGACAAGGAAATGTGTGATTTCACATTTGAGTTACTGAAGTTGGGCATTTTATTCCTCGGGATTCTGTGTTCCGTAGTTTGTGCATTCTGTGTCTTTTAATATTGAGGAATTTAAATTCAGCAGAGAGGTCATGTGGTAATGCATTGTTTTCCTCAATTAATCACTAAAGATTAATGTCTGGGCCATACTATTAAAGTTTGTCTACCCTCGATAACTTATTCTTTCCAAAGTAGAATTTTTCTTACCGGCTTCCATTCAAAATTTTACTGTAATTTCGTTAGTTAGTATACACATCTGAATGTGCTAGTTTAATAGTAGTATTCTTCTTCCAAAAAGGTTAAACCCCAACTCCACGGGTTCCATATCCCAGCCTGACAGTATTTTTTTTAGAGAGGTTTAATTAAGGTATGCAGTGGTCCGCTACGTTAACTCACTGTCTTGACAGAAGCCCACCTCCCAAGGATTCACACTTGTGCCCTGAAGATATTGCAACTACACGGCAGTAGGGGAATCGATCCTTGTCCATTCTTACAACTCTGTCATTCGGAAACCAATTGCGCTACCCATATAGGCTTATTTTCTTGTATAAGAAGTCTTCTTCTCTTCTTGTTGGTCCACTTCAATATGGGTTTGATCAAGTGTTTTTTTTTCCTCTCTCTCAAGGCTAACACTAGGCTTAGGTAATATGGGTTTGATCAAGTTAGGAGCAGAGGAAATGGGATCACGAAGATAAAGGAGGTCAAACATGTAAAATAATTATTTAAAAATATTTCGGCGGGCTCAATCACTTTTTCTTGCTAAACCCTATACTTAACCTAATTTACTAACTTTATACTAAAACCGTGTAGTCCACTATTAAGAGACAATTGATAATGGACCAAGGAAGAATAAAATATCTTGCACTAGTTTTAATGACTATTCACATTTATGAATTATAGTAATATTCAACAATTTATTATTTATACAAAAAATTTCTTTCAACTTGATTTATTACATATAATTAGATTATATGAATATTGTTCGATTTGGTGGTTTTGTTTCAATACGTACAGTGCATTAGGATTAGTTATAGTTATGGCTTGTGAGTTCTATAATTTGATTTAATGTATGTAACAACACTCCAATTATATACTCACGTTGACTTAAAAAACACACATCGTCCCCGAAATAATCTTGATTTCATAAAGAAAAGTGTTCGACCAAAATGTTTAATGGAGAATTAAGCATTAATATAATCACTGGCGGATCCAGGTGGGGTCGGGCGGGGTCGGCCGACCCCACCACCTGCCACGGAGTGCACCGAAAAGCTACTTTCTTCGGCCTCCGACCCTACGGCGTTCACGTCTCCGCCACCACCTCACGTCCTCACGCTGTGTGAGATGATGAGGAGACTGATCAGAGAGAAAGGAAGGAAGTGAGGCAGCCGGATGGGTAGACTGTTGTCGAGAATGAAGGAGTCGGAGGGGAAGAGTCCTTCCGCGGTTTTTGTTTTCGAAGAGAAAGAGGAATGGTATTGGAGATGTCATTATTGTTTTCTCATCCCTATATTCACTCGTGAAATAGAATAAACCGGCATCAATAAATTTAACTAAGTTTAAAAGATTAAATATCTTAAATATGTTATCTAATTTTAAAATGGGCTTTGAAATATTTTCTTTATTTGAATTAATTCTTAGAAGTCCATTAAAAATATTTTCTCTATCTTATCAATTAATGTTAAATAGTAGTAGTAGTAATATTTTTTTTACAGTATATAAAAATCAATTTATCTAAATTAACCACCTACTTATATAAAGTAAATATTTCTTAATTTCTTCTACTCTTAGTTTTATAATTTAAATTTTCAACCTTATTATTCATATTCAATTTTTTAAATCTTTAAAAATTTGGTATGTTACAGAAAAATTATGCTATGTGTATGTCATTTTTTTGTCAAAATACGTAATATAACATAATTCTGTATTTATCTAAGATCATATTTTATTCTTTCTTCAGTTAGCTCCATAAACGTCTTTTTCTTAAATTCTGTATCCAAAAGAAGCGTCTCGCTTATAACGGGACGAAGAAAGTGGAGTATGTTGTTTTAAGAATATCGATACTCGCATGAATTATTTATATTAAAAAATATATTTATAAAAATAATTAATTTAAACAATTATTTTAAATAAATATTTACTATCTTGTTCGACCCCACAATAATTTGTTCCTGGATCTGCCATTGAATATAATGCTTGATTCCATACTCTACTCAGCCTCAGATGAGCATATAACTCATTCTTTGCGTAACCAAAATGAGGAGATTGCTAAATCCAAAATAAAAGATTGATAATAAATTAGTTCTTCTGTAATTATATACTATATCAAAGAGTGACTAACCTAAACAAACCTCAACCTTTGCTTCACTACAAAAGAGTCTTTTTTTTTTGTTAATTATGTAGCCTAAAAGGAAATGAATTGATCCACGACCATATCAATGATTTCCATACAATTTATATTTATGCCCAACGAGATTATTGTTATGGATAGAATTAAGATTTGCTATTTTTGTGTATAATAACCAGTTTTTATTATAATTGTCAACGAAAATTATAAAGTGAAACCTCCAATTTAGCATATATAGCCCTTAAACATAGCTACATATCTTATTGAATTAGGTAATTAATTTTTCCATTTATCTCATTGTTATGCATAATTATTTTCATTTATTTCCTAACATTTTTAAGATCAAAAGATCAACTTGTGGACAAAATTAATTAAGTGAAACTACATACAAATTTATGTTTTAATCATACAGTTTTTAGTTATATATACTCTTCTTTTGATCGTAAGGGAATAATTTGATGTTTGTGTTCTCAAATTGTCTTGTGGAAACTGAGAGTTGGTTTTTCATAATATTCAAATGAATATAAATTTAAAGGTCTTGCTACAGTAAATTCGAACCTAAAGTAAAAAACTTGAACCGGAAACATTTCACCTCGAGCATTACGGCTCTACTGCTAAACCCAACTCACATACATTAAGGTGGCGTTCGGTTGTCATGACTAATATCATGAGACTATCCATTTATGATTAAGTTGTGGGATTATTTTAATTGGATGGAGGAGACTATGACTAATTATCATGAGACTATCCATCTAGGATTAAGATGAATGGTTCAATCTTATGAATGAAACATGATACATATTTAATCATGAGATTTAATCTTGTCAACCGAACACCCCTAAATTGAGAGGTCGCTTAGTTAAAAGAAGCGTAGTTAAGGTATTTGGGAGAAATACCCTCTTCTTGCCTAGCTCCAAAGTTTCAAACAAATATTAGCAAATTAAGAGTTTCGGTGATAAAGTTCTTTGACAACCAAATTATAAAAAAGGGTATAGCAATGAAGACTTGATATATCTCAAATAGTCATAATTTTTGTAACAATAGCTTTTTTATGATAGCAGTGGTATTGGATCAATTCCCAAATATGAAACTTTCTAATTTTAGAATAGTTAAACAACATATTACCTTTAGACGTCATTTTATTTATAATTTATACCATTATACTATATTACTAATGAAGTTCATACCATTTTTTACTAACCCTACTTACTCCTTTTACTTTATCAATTATACATTAATATCCACATGAAATCAAATATTGACACTTTTCAGAGATGGATAGAATACCAGTATATTGGTATCGATGGTTCACATCATATATTAGGCAATCTCCAACCATTTACACCAAATTCAAACCAATTTTTCCAGTTCTGTCACATCAAACAGTAATTCTACTCCAACCATTTACACAAAACCCAAACCCAAAAGAATATTCCATATTCACCTATTTTTTTACTTTTTCAATCTTACCTACATATTTATTTAAATTACACATTAACCCCACAACACTTTATCAATAATTTATATTCCAAATTTCATATATATTTAGTTTATTTACTTATATACTTATTATATTTAGAGTACAATCTTACAAATGATAAAAAATTTATATAAAATGAATTTTAACTAATTAGTTATATCGCCCAAAACCTAAAGGAGATCTCTAGTTAATTCATTTATGCATACCTATATTTAGTTTATTTACTTAATTAGATACAATTAAAAATAGGAGTACTAAATTAAACCCCAAAATAACGTGAGACTTGGTCTTCTTCATCTCTCTTTTTCGTTTTTCTTTCTTTGCGTCGGCAAATTTCTTCCTTCACTGGTTCCGCCAAATTCTCCATAAATATGGTAACTCTCTTTGCTTTATTCGAAAATAGATGAACAAGAAAGGATTAAATTGCAATTTCCAGAAATTGGAAAAGTGAATTTGCGATCGCTACAGTGCTACTCCATCTTTGGGGTAGCACTGTTCAAAAACGCAAAAAAATGACGATTTGGGATGAGTTTTGGGTATGATTGGAGGTGTTTTTCACTGCAAAATTGCGTTTTGGGGGTATTGTTGGAGATGCCCTTAGTGACTTCCCATACTTGGGAGGGGAAGTTCATTACGTATGCAAACGTGCACAAGAATAATTCAACTGATAAAAAAATAATCTATAGGTAATTTCTTGAATTCAAAATTTATTACTAATAATAAAAAAATACAAAATAATTAAACCCACTATTAATAAATAATAAGTATTTTGAAAACCATATTAACTAAAAAAGAAATAAAATAAAATTACATAAATTAGAAATAACACCGAAAAAATAATAAAAATACTTAACTAATGTTCAATATCCAAATTCCACCGTACACTGTAGCATATCAATGACTTTGGATCCTTAGAGCATGCGTAACGCTTGGGGCCGGGCCGCAAATTGCGAGTCCCGGCCCGTCCCATGCATTACACGGAAGTGCGGCACGGCTCAGGACCGTCCCGGTGACGCGTGACCGGCCTGGGGAGCGTCCCGCGTCCCGGCCCGGGACGGGGTTGCACGGAGACGGGCCGCAAGTTTCGCGTCCCGGCCCAGCATTGCACGGTGACGGGCCGGGCCGCAACCAAATATTATTATTTTTTTATTTTAAATTCGAAATTTTTTTCTATAAATACTACACTATTTTCATACACATTCAACTTCACATTCAACTTCAAATCTCTTCCTAAAATTCGAAAAAAATGCCTCCTCGTCAAAGAATATTCGAAGATCAATTGACCCGAGTGTTAGGAGAGGCGGTACCGGCAATCCAAGAAGAAATGAACAACGAAGTTGAACGCTTCCAAGCTGCTATTCAAGCTCGGAACGAACAACGAACCCGGGTACCACGTACCCGGATGTATATTCACCGAGACCGTGAACAAGCTGCCTTGCGGCTTTTCACGGATTATTTCTCTAGAGATCCGCGATGGAGTGATCAGATGTTCCGTCGCCGGTTCCGGATGCGGAGGCCTTTGTTCATACGCATTGTCAACGCCGTTGTAGCTCGTGACCCGTATTTCTGCCAAACTACCGATGCTGTGGGCCGGGAAAGTATATCGACGTTGCAGAAATGCACGTCTGCCATTCGTCAACTCGCTTACGGAACTACATCAGATATGTTCGATGAGTATCTCCATGTAAGCGAGCCTACTGGACGGGAGTCCCTCGCTAGATTCTGTCGGGCAGTCGTCGAAGCATTCAAGGATACGTACTTGAGAAAGCCAACGACCGACGACGTTAGCAAGTTGGTCGACATGCACGAGCGGGCCCACGGCTTCCCGGGGATGCTTGGAAGCATCGACTGTATGCACTGGCAGTGGAAGAATTGTCCAACGGCTTGGAGAGGACAATACACTAGCGGGCACAAGGGCACACATCCCACGATTGTGTTGGAGGTCGTTGCCGATTGCAGATTGTGGATCTGGCATGCCTACTTTGGTGTCGCGGGGTCCAACAACGACCTCAATGTGTTGAACGAGTCTCCATTGTTCAACGACTTGTGTGCTGGGCGAGCACCGAACGTAGAGTTCACGGCCAACCACCGTCGGTATAGTATGGGGTACTATCTGGCAGACGGGATCTACCCTCGATGGCCCGTGTTCGTGAAGACTATCACAGCTCCGACAACCGATCGGAGGGCAATGTTTGCCCAAAGGCAAGAGGCGGCTCGGAAAGATGTCGAGCGTGCATTCGGAGTCCTCCAAGCGCGGTGGGCTATCGTGAAGGGAGCGGCCCGTGGTTGGCAGCGGTCAAACATCGCCGACACAATGTATGCATGTATCATAATGCATAACATGATCGTTGAGGACGAACAAGATAACGTCACTTTGTGGAGCGACGATCCGCTCGCCAGCACCGGGAGTAACTACGTTGTCACCGAGCCGCCCGTGCAGGGCCTTCCTCACGACATCCGCAATGTCATGGCTCGTTCAGCTGCGATGCGCCAAGAGGAACAACACACTCGCCTCCAAGCCGATCTAATCGAAGAAATTTGGACTCGCAACAACGTTTTCCAGCATTGACGTTATGTTTTCATGTATTTTATTTTCAGTTTGAAAATTTATATGTTGTAATTTTGCAGTATTCGATGAAATTAAATTTTCCGTGTTATAAATTTACAGCGTTTTTTATTTTACTTTCAAAATAGGTTGGAGTTGTGAATAGTGTCATTTATTAGTTGCGGCCCGGGCCGCAACCTGCAGGGTTACAGCAGTTGTGGCCTGGGCCGCAACTGTAGAGGAATGATGACGTGGAGGGGACTTGGGGCCGGAAATGGGGACGGGGTTACTGATGCCCTTAGCTGATTTCACAAACTAGGGCGAATTTCAAGTCACTCCGACATAATTGATTTTTTTAGCATCGGTGTCCTTTCAAATGGAACTGCGTCAGTTTGTGTCAAAATAATGGAGTCCCAAAGTCTAGTCCATTAGTCTCATACCTTTATATATCTTGTTGATCCACTTCATGGATTTAACTTTTGTGCTTCTCTCCGCTTGCAATAGTATGTTTTAGCTCTCTAACTATTTTTTTATTACTTCTACATTTTCATTTATTTTTTGTTTATATGAAAAATGTAGAGAGAGGTGTAGTTGAAAGAAAAATAAAAGTCGAATTAATAAAAAATAGCTGCTGCTAAAATAGCTACAGGTATCATATTCATATATACGTTTAACATGCATCAGTAGTAATCAGTTAGAGACTATATTTCCAGTAGTTATACTACATAATCATGTATCATTAATTGTTGTTATGGAAATAGGGGTGCGTTAAGGTGACACTACTCTTAAAGTGACAACGTGACAACAACTAACATGCAATCTACAATACATATACAAGCAATATGTGATACATAGGCAAACAATTCGGTATATGGTTCCATGCAATATGAGATACGAAATCAGAGCACTATCGTGACACCATAGTTAAAATGACAACCTAGACAGGCTATCTGGATACATAGGCAAACACCTCAGCATATGGTTACAAGCAATATATGTGTTAGAAATAAAAAATAACCAAGTAATCTACGATACATAAGCAAGCAAGTCTGCCACGTGACAATCTAAGATTGAATGTGCTTCTAAATCTAAGGGTTCTTATTAGTGGTATATTGTCATTTTAAAAGTGGTTGTCATCTTAATATAACCCTTTGGGAATATATTTTATATAATCTTGTATATTACAAACCCTATGGGAATATATTTTATATAATCTTGTATATTACAATGTACTCTTTTGATAGCTACTGTAGATCGTGTAAAAATCAATGGTCCAAAATTCCAAATTCAATTCTATATAGTATAAAAAACGAATGTTTCAATACAATTATTCCTCCGTTATACTTTTTCCATTTTCAGTAAATATTAGTACTACTAGCTTTTTACAAATATATATACTCACGAAGTGTGTAGTTATACTAAATAATTAAACTTAATATTGGATTCGTGAAGCTCTAATTCGAATAAGGAAATTCAAAATTGGCGGTTTACAAGAAATTAATCTAGTGGTTTTGAATTCGGCTGGCATGTCTATTACTTGAATTAATCTGTTAATCGCATCCCAATTATGAGAATTACTTGATAAAACTATATATGCACTGAAAAATTTAATAACAAGTGAATCAACGGCCTAGTTTGTTGCTTCTATATTCAAAGATAATTATTATTTTGAGATGTTAGAACATTTTTAGTAATTTAGTAACACGGTTGATGTGGGATTCTGATATTATTATCTTTTGTAAACAAAAGAACAAAAATAATCAAGACTAAGATAAGCTATTGTCACTAGTGCTCTGGGTGGACTAAATTAGATTTTAATTAGCCACTACTTCACGTGGTCTCCCTCAAAATCTGGGAAATGTTGAGCTTTGCTAATTCACCTTTTCTTTGATAGTATAAAATAGAGGTTTATGTAGTAGGATAATTTCTGAGGTCATAAGTAACACAAAATATGTACTAATTGTTAGATAAGCGAATATAAAGAAATATTAATGCCAACTAAACCAAGTAGAGTACTTTATTGTTTCAAAATTACCATTTTGTAATTATCATTATCAATTCGTATCATCTATTACATCCTAATATAGGCGTACTTGTGAATTAATAATGATATTATAAATATTTTAATAATATTATATTAAGATGACAATCACTTTTAGAATGATAATGTATCATTAATATGAGAACCTTAGATTTAGGAGCAGATTCAATCTTAGCTTGTAACGTGGCAAGCTTGTTTGTCTGTGTATCGTAGATTGCTTAATTATCTTTGATTTCGTATCACATATTGCTTGAAAATGCCGAGTTGTTTGCCTATGTGTCACAGATTGCTTCCCTACGTACCGCAAATTGCTTGTCTAGGTTGTCATTTTAACTATGGTGTCACGATAGTGCTCTGACTTGTATCTCATATTGCTTGGAACCATATGCTGAATTGCTTGCTATGTATCATATTTTGCCTGCATACGTATTGCAGACTGCATGTTACTTGTTATCACGTTGTCACTTTAAAAGTGATGTCACCCTAACGCACTCCTATTTTAATAATTATAATATCTTTGAGATGAATTTATTTTTTTCTCTCCCGCTTTATAATCCAACCGATTTGATCATAGATTGCAACACTTTAACTCGAGCTACAAAAATTATTAAATAAGAAAAGAGAGAAAGGAAAAGGGAAAAAATGATGAAATAAAATAATTAAATCGAATGCACACAAAAGAAAGTTAATCAACTTCCAGAAATTAAGGTCACACGTGAAGTCCATATTCCTTTTCATGAATAAATTAGAACGAAACATTAACTTTTGGTGTATCACTGTGATATAATGCATTATAAGTCAAGAAAGGAACGATACGAAATTATTTCTTTTTTCCAGTTTTTCTCCACTAATCTTTAATTAAATGGCAAGATTTTGTTATAAAAGCACTTTATTTTCAGCATCTTCAAAATCAAATGACAAATTATTGACGTTGTTTTCCATGCATTTATTTGATACATCATATATTTCGAATCCATTAGTTGCAATTTTCAACACTTTCGAAATAATTTGTCATCTGGAGTTGTGTATTGAACACAAAAGGTTGAAGGTCTGAGTTTCATGACGATAGCATTACAACTTTATAATTCACCGACGATGTTGTATGACGATAACATTACAATTTTATAATTTACAGACGATATTTCATGACGATAGAGCATTACAACTTTATAATTTATCGACAATGTTTGATGATGATAGCATTACAACTTTATAATTTATCGACGACATTTCATGATGAAATAGCATTACAACTTTATAATTCACTGACGAAAATAAATCATTAATATATACCACAATTATAGAGAATAAAGTGTATGCATATTAGAATATAACGTGCGAAGAGTGATACGAGTATCTGAAGATTGGAGCGAGAATTCACCGGATAAAAAGAGAACTGTTCGCTGAAGGAATTCCGTCGAGCAACCTATGAACAAAGACAAGAAAAGTAAATAGCACAAAAGTAAAAGACGATAAAAGATAATTGTTACTATATTATTGATATCGAAATGCAGTGAATTATTAAAGGGTCTAAGTCCAATAAATTCTGAAAAACAGTTTAAAGTCAATGTTAATTTGAAGCCCTAAATACTTCGTTATACCCAATAAGGCTCAGTTAATTTCAAGCCCATGTAATTGATTTCTTCATTTCAACACAAATGCACTAAAGGTTAGGCACCTTTTCAACAAATCCCTTTAATATTGACATCGAATAGCTGTAACTTTATGGATCTTTAAGAACTAGAGTAAAATTACCAAAGTTGAAAAGAATCAAAGAATTTCGATTCTATTCAATATTTGGTTCACCTACATCGAATCATCTGTGATTGGAAGATCATCCCGACATAGAAAAAGGAAATCAATTAATCAGAAAAATCATTGTATCTTTCTCCATAAAATTCTACGGAGGAATTAGCCACACATGTTCATAACAAAATTCAAATAAATATTCAAGAAAATATTCAATAACATTGTTCAAACGGAAGCAAATTAAAAATATGAACTCCTGGAACTCGATTGAGCGGATTGGAAGCCTCATCTTCGATCTTTCGATGAATTGTCGTCCTCCGTTCGTTCTTTTCTTATTCCAAGGAGAAAAACTGAGTTTTGGAGTGTGGGGCCATGAAAAGGTGAGTTGGGAGGCGTTACCTAGGTATTTATATACCTGAAGTTCAATTTCAGCGCGTAAATGAGGAGGACGATCCCGGTGGGTCGTTGGGTTCGTTTGCATGCGAAACCTGGCCGGTCGCCGGTTTTGCTTCTGCACAACATAGTTTTTGTAAAACGGCTATAACTTTCTCTTCCGAAGCTCTTTCAAAAATGAAGAGAACGATATGCATTAGTGGCTGATTGGACTTCAAAATCGCCAGCAAAATTGTCTCGAATCAAGGCTGATGCACATCCACATATTTTATGAAGTACATTTTTCTAAACATTCTTTACACAATGGTCCAAATACCAACATAATAGAGAAGTAGATATAAACACGCCCAATAATAGACGAAATGCGATCAAATTCAGAAAAAATTACCCTCTAAAACCTGCAAGTATGTCAAAAATCCGTGTTTATCAACCAAACAGCATGGGACGAATCTTGACAATTGAAAGTCACAATAGGGGTACATATTTAAGTTATATGGATTAACTATAGCATGGAAGTCAAGCTTACGGTATGTGGTGGCTCTTTCCACATATTACTCATAGAGCATATGATTGAAGGGTATTGTTGTTGAGTTCAGCATCAAGCATAAGAGAGTGGAAATACACTATGATAGTAGTGACTTATTTTCATCTTCATGACCATTTCTTATTTTTTATATTTCAAATCCCTTGGCATCTTTCTTAAACAAAACATTAAATATGAATTGCATTCCATTTTACAATACTAAAAAATGCGTTTGGCTATTCATTTTGCGCATGGTTGGGTTTATTTTCTTATTATCATTCAATATCCATTTTCCAAAAGAAGACCTACATCATATAGATATAAGTTGTAAACCATTGGCCAAGAGGATTTAAGAAAAAAACATATTTTACCTTTCTTCTCTACTTTCTCTCCTCCCTCAAATATACTCTTTTTTATTTTCCAAGTTACTATCCAAATCTGCTACTGTAAATTACAGAAGATCATACAAAAAATATCTATCTTGATAGCAAACACAATACCTTTCGAAATTAGCCCAACTTTCTTGTATTATGTCAATAATATTTAAAAACTTACTTGTTTGATAAAATACGAAATAGAAATTGATAGTATAATACTCTCTCCGTCCCATAAAAATATGAGCGGATGAGATGACACGGGAATTAAGACAAAATTGGTAAAGTAAGAAATAAGAGGAGAATGGTATAATAAAGTAAGATAGATGAGGAGAATGATAGTTAAAGTAGAGTCAGTGGATAGTGAGACCTATATTATTAAATTGATATAACTTTTTAAAAATAGAATGCACATATTTTTATGGGACGAATGAAAATGAAAATTGCGCTAAGACAGAGGGAGTAGTATTACTTAATTCATTTCAAATATATGGCCAACTTGATGACTTTTGGATTATAGTATTTTATAGTACGGCTACTCTATCGGGTTAATCGAACTGGGTTGCATCTAGCAAATTAAAAAAATTAAAAATTAAAAATTAAAATTGTTTATTACTGTTTATGAATTGAGCTATAGAGAGATTTGTATAGTAAAAATAGCTTAAATTTTTATAAGAACGGTAAAATTAGTTTGAACTCTAACGAAACACAACACATGATTTAAACAAACTATCATGAAACACTTTAAAATGACTACGAAAAATACCCCTTCGTCCCATGCTATTTGACATACTTTTTTTTCGTAGTCATTTTAAAGTAATAAATACTGTAGTTCTTTTCTAAGCTATTATCTTCCTTAAATATGGAGTATCATTTTTTTAAAAACTGCAAAAAAAAGTGTGTAAAATATCATGAGACGAAGGGAGTATAAAATAATATAAGTATGTAAATCGCGAGCTCTTCTAAACATATGTGTGATACATAGTTCGAAAATGCCATACTATATGATGTAAATTCAAAAATTCGTTTAAGTCAGTATCAATTTTTATCTATCACTCTTCGTATATAGTAGCTCTTAGGTGGGGCAAATGCCCCCCTAAAATATTTGCATTTTGACTAATTTATCTTCAAATTTACACATTTATTTGAATTCCTTCTTAAATGCATCTTTTCAATTGTTCAAATTGCTCCCTTTTATATTGTTTTCAAATACTCTACAATACAAAATATTACACTTTTTTTAGTTTGTCCAATTAAAGATGTCACATTTTCATTTTGAAAAAAATTCTCTCTTACATTAATATAAAAATTATATTTTTTCTTCCACTAAATATACAAAACAAAACTTCCTAAATTATCATGTTATAGATAGGTGTGACATCTTTTGTGAAACGGATGAAGTATTTGTTTACGCATATTTTCGCCACTCCTAAGTTTAAATTAATTCTTGGCACTGGTCCTACATATGGCTTTTCATACTTCCTGTCCATAAACTAAAAATAGTTTCATTTATGAAAATAAAATGCTTTCTCTCAAATTATTAAATTCTATGCACTTTTCAAATTGCCATAAAATTTAAAAATAGTCACTCAAACAAATTTTTTTCCTAATTCAAAATCAACCATATTTTCCCTATAATTCACAACTAAAAACCTTCTTGGTCGCGAATTAATTAACTGTATTTTACGTACAATTCATCGTCACAAAAGTTCTCTGAATTGTGAATCCTCCAAGTAAGAGCATCTCCAATGGCGGCGAGCGGGCCGGCTAGCCGATTTCCGGCGCTCGCCGGTCCGCTCGCCGCCATTGCAGGCGGCGGACCGGCAAGCGGTCGGCGAGCGAATTTTAATTTTTTTTTCGAAACACTATATATACGCGATTTGCACGTCATTTTCATTCACACCACTTGTTTTAACGAGTACTCTCTCTATCTTAATTTCTGTACAAGATCAATAACGCGAAATGGAGAACAACAACGAAGGTACTCCAGTGACGAGCGGGTCTCAAACTCCCCCGGTACCCGTGGGAGGTGGATGGGGTCCGATGCCCGGGTACTACAATATGTACTCGTGGCAGCAGATGATGCCCGGGATGGCAACCGGGGGAGTATGCCGGGGGGTTTACCGGCTATGCCGGGGTGGACACCAGGGATGCAGATGATGCCGGGAGGGGTACCGACGACGCAGGGGACGCCGCGGGGGTACCGGCGACGCAGGGGACGCACCGGGGGGTACCGGCGACGCAGGGGACGTCGGGGGGGGGGGGGGGGGGACGTCTATCGCCCCAGTTTTGATTTTTCGACTGATTCTTCACACACATCGACCCCAACGGAGGCGCAGTTCACGCAATATGAGACTTTCTCCTTAGAGGAGTTGGGGTTTGATCTTCTCAGTGTTCCGGAAACTCCCGTTCAAACGGGGGGAGTAGGGCGGGGTCGGGGCCCGCAAAGAAGAAAGGCAAGGGGAAGGACAAGAGGATCGGCCAGTCGTCGCAGCCAGTTGAGGATGACCCCTCGGTGCGGAATTGGGCTCGAATTATTATTTTCTAATTCCCTCATCTTCTTAGCCCAATAACATGCAGCCCAATTCCTAAAAACACTAGCCCAAAGGAAAAAAAATGACTACTACATAACACTAAGCCACCATCTTCTCCCTCATTTCACAAAATGCATGGCCTCTCTCTCCCCTCTCTCTCGTCGCCGCCGATCCGCCGCCCTGCCAGCGCCGCCGCTCCGGCGGCGCCCCTTTCTCCCTCCCTTCTCTCCCTCTCTCCCTCTTCTCTTTCTTCTCTCTTCCTCACGCCGCCGCCGTCCCCTCTTTCTCTCCAGATTCGCCGCCACCGCCACTGTGCATGCACAAGCGGCGGCTTCGCCGTCCTCTTCCCGGAGTCCGGCCATATCAGCAGCGGTCTCTCTCCCTCGGTCGGTCTCTCTCTCTCTCATTGTTTATAAAGATATTATTATTATACTTTTTTTATGATAAACTTTGTTAATTACATTCAAAATTTCCAGATTCAAAGGAATGAAAATGGACATATGTGTTTTTGGAGCGTGGGCTGTTATTGTCGGTGACGGAGTGCCAAGCTCGCTGCCGGAAGTTCTTCGGCAGATTTACATATTGCTTCAAGATAAGTTCCTATAATTAATTGAGAAACTGCCATTTTATGCTTAGATGTGTCATAGCAACTATGTTCTTGATTGGTTATATTACCTACTTGCAACATATTGAATATTGTGGCTATGTTCTTGATTAGCTATGTTCTTCAAGACTAAGTTTGCCTACATGTACGGTTTTAATATGTGGATAAGTGAGTTGTGGTACTTACTTTTGTTTGATTGTGAAAGAGAGTTGTTGAATTTGTGCTTTCGTGTGATTGTGAAAAAGTGCAGCTGGATTTGCTTCCTCCTCTTGCTTCAGCTTTGTTGTAAGATTGATGTGGGGTAAAAGTTTATGTGGGGTTTGTGAGGGGAAATTTTAGGATATCTGATGGTGATGTGTTATGGTGAAAGAAAGTGCGTAAATGTACCTATTCATAAAAGATGGCAAGTGCCGTATCTTGCAATTATTCTTCAGAGAATGATCACCATATGTGTCAGAGGATGACGATGAGGATTTTTTTTTCCATACTTCATTAACGCAGCACTCTTTATTTCTACTACTCATTAAGGCAGCATTAAATGTTGCCATGACAATGGTTCCTTCTCGGATATTAATTATTTTTTATTATTATTAATTATTTGAGTATTTGCTTACTTAATCATTTAATTTGGTGTAGGAATAATTGGTTCAAGTTCGTGGTCTTCCGCGTTAATGTACCCGCTTTCTTAAAACATACGATGTATAAATTTTGTTGGACTTTTGTTGGATGTATCGGACACTAAAATTTTTATTATGGGACTTTATTTATTTATTTAAATTTATTATATTCATATAGGTGTAATATTTTTACGTGTTCTATTTACTTGCCTAACGTCAAAACAAACAACAACGAAAATCTATCGTAGCTCGGATTTAATCGCATAAAAGTCACTTATAGATAATCAAGCTAATAATATTGTTTCTAATAATATCGTCTTAGCGGGTCGTTACATTAACAACAAGTAATGCTGACATTTGATCTATTTGTGGAAGCATATTAACAACTTGAACTACTTATCATTTAAATCGATACATTTGTTGAGCCTTAGCTTTGTCAATGGAATATCATTAAACCTACTCAAATAAACTAACAACAGTGTTTCCAAAAAAAACTAAGAAAAGTGAAAGTCCAATGCAGCACAAAAGATACATTTGGCTCTATTTTTGGTTTACATTCTTGAATCCAGAATCCAAATGTATATTCTCTGGCACAGGATCATTTCCAAGAATTAATCAATTCATCTACATGCTGATATGCATCTTGTACCAATTATTTAATTTTAGTTTTTTTGTGATATTACCAAAGAATGGGAATTCGAATAATGCAATAATCGGTTCTAACCCAATTTGGCTTTCAATAGAATCCCAGGTAATCGACTCATTTATTGATTCACACAGCAAAACCCAAAACTGGCAAATATAATAGCAAGAAGATGTCAGATACTTTGACAAACTCAAAGAGGATATAACTAACTCTTCTTATTGCTACAAAACACATTGATACAACAACAGGGGATGCAGTGGCAAAAGGGGTGAAAAGAATCAAGATCAAATAATAATTGTTAACAGAGGGATCAATTTATGAGGGAATAATAAATACCTCATCTGCCCAAACCTATGAACAACCAAAGCATGAACGAACTGAGAATAAGCTCGATTTTGTAGATCTGCGGTCAGGCTCGAGATTCCTGCATAGATGTTTGAGAAATGCATTTACTGCTCCACTAACCCCATCTTCATTTTGCATGGCTTTTGCAAGTTCAATTGCCTGCTCCTTCACCTGCACAAAGTTAAACATATTTGAAAATCTAGCCACGCAAATCATCTCCTATATTTACTAAAATTGAACTCGTATTAAGTTAACAAACCAAAAAAATTTAAAAGATTTCTTGCTACTTTTTGTATTGAAAAGATTTCTTGCTAGCTCTTTTAAGTAAGCTGTTGAGGAAGTAAATAAAAATATTAGAAACAAAAAAATACCTTCGGGTCTAACATAAATTTGATTGCATCAACCAACTTTTTAAGTGAAAACTCATCGACTGGGATCGGTGGAGGACCTACACCTCTGGCATGGACTCTCTCACCCCAGAAAGGCTGGTCACCAAAGAAAGGGATGATAGTTGTTGGACACTGCATCGACATCAAACAAATAAACCACGTAAGTTGTTAATGACTAAGTTGAACAGATGTGAGCACCACTTGAGCTAAAAAGTTACCGCAGCTTTAAGGCCAGCAGCAGTTGTACCGGCTCCCCCATGATGCACCTATTTACAAATTGAAACAAAGTTTATAGCCAAAAGATGAAGATTTGAATCATCTTGGTACTGCATAAATAGGATTAACAAACAACTGTAATAATAGTTTAAAATAAATGTATGAACTTTTTTTCTGATCAGTCTCTTAATCACAATATCTGAACAAGTGTCCGTGTTTTCTCTATAGATGAACAGTTAGTGCACCCCGATTTGTTGGGGCGTGCCCCGTCGTGCCGTGCCCAAGAATTTTAACAAATCGTCCTGGTGCGCCCCACGCGCCTAACAACACTGTAGCCATACAAATTGATCTGCAACTGATTTGAGATTTTTACTTTGTCATTTTAAATATAACAGGGGTGAACTCTCTGCATATCTTTAATTAATCTGAGATTCAGACTATCCTTGGTCACTCATGTATTGGTGAATGGCTGCTCTTCAGGGTTGGATTTAGTGTAAGCTTTTCTAACATGCATACTATATTACTATTTAAGTACATTAGAATGAAAAAATAATTAATTGTAGGTGAAAATGACATTAAATATAGACAGTTAATCTTTAGTTTCAAAGGGAGAAATTAATAAGTGAATTTTTGTTTAAAATATCAAAAGACACATTACCTATGTGTAAATGACAATAAAAATAAAACTATCTTCTATTTTCCCTGTTCCCCCACCACCTTGAGACTTGGGCCGACGCCAGCCACACCTCGTATTTCAACAACACTGGATGACAATTTTGTAATTAAAGATAAATCATGGTCACAGTGTGATAGATTTAATTTTAAGGGAGCTGAGAACAGTTGACAAAATCTAAATGCCAGGAACTCAATTAACTAGCCATTAAAATCCAAATAAAGCGGTTTCTTGCAGTTGATTCTGCCTTTTCTCTTCTATCACCCCCCTTTTCTCATCTACTTTGATATTCATCTGTAGAACTCTGCACTCTGTCACCAATCGGAAAGCAAGAGATGATGGGTGATGCATAATTAATTAGATTGATTTTCCTTCCTTCTATGAATTAGGGTTTCCTAAAGTTTAAGTTATTTTGGTATTTTTTGTTTTATTAGTTAATTGGAATAAGTATGATGAAAAAATATTAACGAATAATAATTGGCTTTGATACCATTTCCATCAATTAGGGTTTCATTTTAGTTTATTTCCTTATGTTTATGAAAAATATAACTTGAAGGAAATAAACTAAAAGGAAACACTAATTATTAGAAATAAAGAATATCAAAGTCAATTAATATTGTCAATATCTTTTCGTCTACTAATTCCAATTAACAAATAAAGCAAATAAATACCAAAATAACTAAAAACTTTTAAAACCTAATTCATAAAAGAAAAGGAAAATCAAGTTAATTAATTATGCATCAAATCTTAGAGGCAGCAGGTTGCATACCACTTGGACGCAATATACTTATAATTAATTTTTATTCAAATTGGTGCAATTGCCGCGTCCGCCAGTGCTGGTAGCAGGCAGCAAACCCCATACTTTGGAACTAAAACAACCAAAATTAGTACCAATTCTATTAATGGGAACTTTCTCAAACACTTTTCTCTCTCTCTCCTACTTCACCCACCTTCTCTCTCCCTCTATCTCTCTCATATTTTACCAATTTCGCCTTAAAACTCATGTCATCCACAAATGAGACTATTTTCCTATGACAAATGGAGTATGTTCTATTGATTCCTCAATTGGTTGGCTACAAATGGTTGGGCTTAGGTTATTAGTTAGTTAAAACAAATATAAAAATATGTTCCTGGGTACAAATACTAGTGTTCGAATATAGAATGTAGCCAACTACACATAATCAAGTGTCAATGCGATAAGTGAGAATAGAATAACTGACCACAGCAGAACATTGCAAGAAAAGCCAGTCATGAGGAACATTATCCAACAAGTATACAAAGTCCTTCCCTTCTGCCACTGCGATCATTTATTATATTCCAAATGAGCTTAGAAATATATACAACAAATATTAAGTAGAGTTAGCCAATAAGATCATAAAGGGAAACTCACAGTCACCAAGGCCGCCCCAGCCTTTGTTAATTATGCCCCTTTGCTGAGTTGTTTCTAAAGCCTCAATAATTATTTTTGTCATTTTCGCTGGTTCTTGAACAGGCTGAAATTATTGAATTTGACATCCATATTATTCTCAAGAATAAAGGGATGTTGCAAAACATAAAAACCTTCACAAGACCAGAATTCATTACTCCTTTTAGGACATGAAATTCTACATGTGCATTCAGAATACATTTCGCACTACCTGAGAAAAGACCATTTATCATGAGTTTATATTATCTTTCGTAATTGGCTGTTCAGAGTATCCATCCCATTAAAATATGAATTTGTGCGTGATTGGTTTTGTAAAAGTGGAAGGATTCTTTTGAAAATATAAAATGAAACACTGGCAATGATCAACAATAATCTAAATGCGTGTACACCACAATTAAAATAGCTCTAACATATCATGAGAGCAATATATCCAAATAATACAGCAAATCATTTCTTAAAAACTAGAATCTAAGAAAAGAGAAATGTGAATCGATCATTTACGTACTATAAATGAAAAGAAAACAATCATAAAAAAATCAATTAATGAGAGTTTTGAGGGGCTGGAATTGGATACTCACAAGACTGCCAAAACCAATATATATAGGCTTTGGACCAGCTTTAAGCCAGTTTAAAAGAGACTCGGGTGGCTCGTAATTTGTCGCAAGATCAAGAAAGCAAAATCCAACAACATCAATCTTTGGTCCCCAATCTGCCAAATAATACTGCCAGGAATTAGCAATTCTAATGCAGACATGCTACGGAAGCGTCTTTTACAGTTTAAACAGAAATCATATGCTGCAAAAGAAGAAAATTAAGAAGAAGATTACAAGTTTGGAACTTCTAGTTTAGATATGAGTAGGGTCACTTAAAAAGGAGCTAAATAAGTTAATAATGTAGATTATTTTGAGATGAAACCTTTGGGTTTAGGAACAAGATGAGGACTCCAGATATATCCATGTGGAATATCAGATTCAGTGCCCTGTGATCCACTCAAGTATGTTACTGGGCGTAGCTTGAGTTTTTTTTTCCTAACATCATTTATCATATCTCTTATTCCTAGCCAGATCAAGGAGTCAACTATCTGATAAGATAACTGCAAAACCATTCATTAAAAATAATTAAATTCAAAGCACAATCGCAACATTCTTAAACAAGTATAAAATGCAGTAAGAAGAAAACAAAGGAAATCACTCACTCTATATCCAGCTGACTGCTTAACACGAGATAAAGGATGGGGGAATTCACTGGTTGGCCTGGCAGAGAAAACTATCATTTAGACAAGATGACTGTATTTGTCATCACGGGGAGCCAAGCAGCAGGGTTTATTTTATTACTGTATTTTTTATTTATGATGTATTTTATATTTATCTCAGGCTCCGCTTTACATATATATATACAAATGTAATCTCCCTTGTGCAAATTTTTTTTACAAAATGTAAATGTAATCTCGTCTGTCCAGTTTTAAGGATCCTAGTTCCGTCCCTGTTTGTCATAATTTTATGTCAAACTTTTAGTTTTCAACAGTAGAAAAAACAAATATATCCATCAACAGAATTCCAAGAGAAGACTTACGTCCACGGCATTGTAAAAAATATATGAATTGGTATCTTCAAAGCCTCTGCAACATGTATATGACCTGTATTTAATTAAAGATAAGTAGGTCCATATTTATGACTGCGGATGACGATAAACTCCACATTTGATTGTGACCCAAAACATAACTTAAAAAACACCTACAATACCAGCACATCACTCTCATTACTTGAAAATTGCCATCACAGAAGGTCTAAGCAGGCAGGTGTTCAACTTGTTTGGTTATTGACCAGCAATTTAGAATGTGTCACAAGTTCATAGAGCATATAATGTATGGAACATGGAGAAGAAAGAATGCAAACATGTAATGTAACAATTTAACAAAAATAATATGATACAGCGTAAAGGCTGAAGATACAAAAAATAATCCAAAGGAGGCCAATCCTTAAGAACGTTGACCATCAAGAGGTCTAAGGGATCAATTGGTTTGTTCCAGCAAGAGCCGTGACGGTTAGGTATTCATTCCTTTCTTGGTTAGGGTTCATCCCTTTTGTTTCTTTATCAATTTCAGTTTCTATATTTATTTCCAGAATTTGTATGCATGGTTTAACACGTTTCATATACATCCATATTATTGAATGCACTCGGTTCTTCCGCATTTCACTCAGTATCATAATACTTATAAAAGCAGCCAGATTTACTAAGAGCAACTAAAACAATAAGCACAACCAATGCAACGTTAATCAATACGCAAATATGTGTAAATTATCAAGGACCTTGATTGGATATTGAAATGAAAGAAAAAGCTCATGAACTTAATTGGAAGAGAGAAGTCAAGTGGAGCTCAGAACTTGGAAATATACTGTTTTATTTCAGATATCCTATTTACCTCAAAACATTAGTAAAAAACTACCACCTACTATGCCATACCAAAACAAGCCATGTCCACCAATTTGCTTAGTCTAACACCATTTCCACATACAATCCAGGATGCCTGAATTATTGTGGTGTCACCAATCTCTAGCCAATGTCTTATCAACATTCATGAACGCAAAGTAACAAATTTTTTAGGTGAAGAAGCTAAAGGAACTGTTTTCTCATCCCCAAAGAAATGAGTAAACATGGATATATATTAAGTGATAAACAAAAGTCAAACTACCCTTGCAACTTCGATTTTCATCTTTATGTCTCCTATTAATCTATGACTACAAGCCAAAATGTGAGCCCAATGATAACTCCATAAAGTTATCCTTATACATCTCATAAATATACACACTATCAGCCCACATAAACAACTTGGAGAGGCATACCCATCTCTAAAAGTTCCTATGAAGTTTATGCAAAAATATAACCGTATAAGTAATCAATCAATAAAAAATAAGGAAAGCTAATTAGAAGAGAAACAAAAAAGAGAAAGCAAATGTTATGTAGTCTAACCATATGCTGGAGGATTAGCAATAATTGCATCTGCTTTGAAAGGAATCCCAGAATCAAGGTCGGGCTCTTTGCATGCTGGAAGTAGAGAGAAAATTATCTCCTTCATTTGATTTCTTTGTACAGGTATTTCAGAAGGCCCAGACGGTAAAAACCCTTTGTTTTTAACCATGTCTATAGAAGAAAATAATAAATTTATCAGTACACTTTTAAGGTGTAAACTGGTCAGCTGCCACTAAAAGACATTCAGACTCAACAGTTGCAGCAAAGTGTCACGCTGAAACTGAATATAGGTCATAATTAACTTGAATAGCTATTTTCCGCTATTTGCACATATGACATAACTGAAGAAAAGAAGATGATTGATGTTTAGAATCACATAGAGAACATGCTAAGAAAGTATTATGAAAACGAGTACCATTTTAACTAGAAGGAAACACTTCAAGTTACATGATTTAGTTTGCCTGCATGTTGTTCCTTCTTCCTATACCGTGGAAATTTTGGAAACTATTCCTTTGGAAAGGAACAAACATAACTAAAATATTAAAGCAAAAATGAGGGGACACATGAATCTTGTTACACATATCAATAAGGTCTAATAAAACCCTAATAGAAGAATAATAAGGAGCTTGATAATATCCAAAACGTTCAGCAACACGGAATCTAATATAGCATTTTGAACATATTTCGTAAATCCTAAAGGAAGTAAAAATGCCACGGATAAAACCCCATCACTGTATCACCTTTCTTGTCTTCTAAATTTTTTTTTTGTTTCATACTAATATACATGCAAAAATACTTAGTTGAACCTAGAGACTCCTGAAGATAAGAGATTTGGCCAAATAGACCATGGAAGCATTAACTAATGATAGACGGAGCTAAATGCAAAACTTCTACCAATAATTAGATATCTGGTTTCTCAATATAATGCAAGAAACTGTTGATCTTTCTGAAATTAGTGGAGCCTATTGTTGTTAGAGTTAGAGAACTGCACTCCAACAAAGAACAGGGAAACAAAAGGAGGTAAAAAAGTGCAAAATTATTAAAAGGTTCAGAAAAAATACAATTTGTCAAACTGAAGGGTTTATTAGGTGTTTCCCATCGGAATCATTGAAATATATTTTTGCATGTTCTCATATTCAGGTTCAGGAGTTGGTCCTCCAGTTTGCAAAAGATTTACTCTACTCTGGCTTTAAGGAATAAATATAAAAATTGATACTTTTAAAAGCTGATCATGGCCAATATTTTTGTTAATTACTTCAATTTCTGAATGTTGGGTAGCATTGTGTAATAAAAGGGCAAGACTGATTAATTAAATAAGTCATGGTTTGGTTCTACTAAGCGTTACCCACTGGACATAAACCCCAAGTGGCTTGGAATCATAAAAAATGGTATACACAGACACAACACCGAATTGATAGTCATATCTGTTTGAAAAAGTTACCATGAAAGGAGGGAACCAAAAATCAAAATTATGAGAGACACACTTCCTCAGAACTAGAGCCGATAAAGGAATGTTGTTAGGAACTTACATCCTGCAAGAACTTTAGGATCACCACCAAGAGGATAGAATTCCAGCCCAGAAGACAAGACAAACTCTTTGAAATTAGAATGAGTAGCTAATCTTACACGATGTCCATAATCCTGCACCCAAGTATCTACATCAACAACTCTATATAGAACTTGCGTTTGGGCGTTGGGCATTTCACCCTTTATAGTAATTTAAGTTTTAATCAAGCTTTCCTTCAATTTGCCTTCAACTATATAATATGATCTTTATATTAAACTACTTATATACCTGTAGTCGCTTTCCAATGGCCACAAATGGCTGTACATCCCCACGAGTTCCAACAATAAGCATTACAATTTGCAATGGAGGAATATATTGCAGCTCTGTATCATCAATAGGCTCTTCATCCACTTCATTGTACACACTTTCAGTATCAATTCCAAGAATTTGAGGTTCAACATCTACTGGGACTTCAAACTCTACAGTTCCGTCATGTTTAACAGTAGCTATTCTGTTCAACAAGCTGAGCTGCAGTGCTTAAAATATTTAATAGAAAGCCAAGGAAAATTCTATATAAGAATTTTGGATGCATTTTTTTATCATCAAAAGAAAATTCTAAAGCATGTAACAGATATGGTGTCGAACTCCACAATATGTAATTCTGCCAAAGCTGAAAGGATGTAAAAATAGAAAATATAAAAACACATAACTGTTTAAAAGAGCCGAAAACTAATTTTAGCCTTGCAAGCCTTGGCAATATTCAAAACAAAATGAACTACCAAGCAATCCACAGATAGCTTTGAATGAAGCAATTATGCTAACTCGCTAAGCGAAAGTTTCCATCGAATATTGCTTCATACAGACTGCAATATCATACGCTTCACCCAGTGCTTGCAACTTAGCCAAAACATAAAACTTGTTGATCAATCTCTAGTATAGCACAATAGACCAATCTCTACCCTAAAGAATACTCCCTCCGTCCCATAAAAATATGGGCAATGAATATGGCACGAGAATTAAGACAAAATTGGTAAAGTAAGAGAGATGGAGGAGAATGGTATGGTAAAGTAAGAGAGAAGAGGAGAATGGTAGTTAAAGTAGTGTTAGTGGATAGTGGTACCTACATTATTAAATTGATATAACTTTCTAAAAATGGAATGCACATATTTTTGTGGGACGGACGAAAATAGAAAGTGCACAAAGTTTTATGGGACGGATGGAGTAGAATTTAGGCTAGGAATAGCCATCCAGAAAAGGTACTGATATGGAGTGAAAGGCGGAAGTAAAACAAGAACTGGAATTCAATATAAAAGAAGAACAATCTTCCGAAGAGGCCTACGGCTGATACCGTCCTAATACACTTTATTTTCCAAGATATCTAGCCCTTCTAAAGAGGAGCTATTTGTAGGGATCCTACGAACTCTAATCTAGGAAAGTGAATCAACCTATAAATAAACAAGGAAACAAATCCTCAACATTTAAAGTAATCTTTCAACAATCTCCATAATAATGAAAATAATCTCAAGATATAATGGAGATCATTAGTTTGATCTCTATCAAGTATTCCCTTCGTTCCTTGTTAATTGGAGCACTTTTTTTCGGCACGGAGATTAAGAATAGAATAGAGTGTAAAGTGGATGGTGAATAAAATAAGAGAGAGGGAAACTTTTTGCCAAAAATAGAAAAATGACTTATGTTGGAACTTCCCAAAATAGAAAAATGACTCAATTAACATGGAACCTTCTAAAAATAGAAAAATGACTCAATTAACATGGAACGGAGGGAGTATTTATTTAGCATAGCAGCACACGAAGTAGATAATCGGATCATACCCCTTCCCTCATCTGTAAAGCAACTGGTCGTACACACATACATTGCTGCATAAATGAAATATCTAAGCCCCATAGAATGACGGAATCTGTATTAGCTTACCACTAAAGAGTGCTCTCAAAAATGAACCTACTCGCCTCAAGTGCTGAGATTAATATTTTCAATTTTAAGAAGCATTAAATATGCAACACCGTCTATTGATCAATATGATAGAGTTTAGAAAGAATGTTGACCTTCTCCTGAACAGAAATTTGGTTGTCATAAATCCGAGCAGCTTCTTCAGGGAGTATATTGTAAAGCCTTTGCCCATCAGTCTTTGACCGTTCCAGCACCGAAGGAGACTCCAGTTCCCCACAATTCAAAATTTTTGCAGGCGTAGTATTCACTCTAGTGAAAACCGCCTCTCCACCCCCTGCCTCTCCAGCAAATTCCAATTCACTCAATCAACGATCCAACAAACATAGCTCCAAACAAACACAATTACTGATCATAATTGAAAAAAGCAAATCATCGAAAACATCTGATTCTAATTAAAATTCTACTATTCTAGCCCTAACTTCACCTGAAGAGTTGCTGCGACCATTGGAAGGGGGAGAAGCGGTAGCGACATCCTTGGCGAACTTAACGGAGAGGTGAGTGGAGCTGGAAGAAGAGGTGGCTTCTCCTCCAGGGGGTTCCATCGGCAGCGGCGAAGTCCGGTGATGATCTAGATCTACGGAGCCATCCATAAGCAATTACGGGTAGTTGTGTTCATGTCTAGTGCTGCAGATGCGCAAGTCAGTGCGCTGGCAATGTGCGCCGCGTTTCTATGGACGGTTGGCATTTTTATTTTCATTTTTTTAAAATTGAAAATAATATTTAAAATAAAAAAATATTTTCAAATTTCAAAAAAAATAGTCATTTTATTATCATTTTTTTTTATTTTTTTGAAATTTAAAAAAAATACTCTCAAAATTATCTATAAATACACATTAATCATCCATTTGGATAAAATTCGGCCACGAGTGGTGGGGTTTTTTTTTATGAATTTAATTATGTAATTTTTAATTTTTAGAATTTTAATTATATAATTTTAATTTTTTTTATAATTTATAATAGCATTTTAAGTATTTTTAATATATTTTAATATGATAATCAGCACTTCACGCGATCATTGGCGCGTGGTATTAAGCTATGTCAACGTCGTTTTATTATCGCCCATTTATGACTTCTAATTGATTCAATAATCCAATGGATAACGCCCGAGTGTTTAGTAATCAAATAAATATTAAAAGTTTTATAAAGTTGACGTAATACTTCAAATCTGATTTTTATATAGTATTTTTTTCGAGACTTTTAGCAACAAATTGATCATATCAAGAACTAGGAATGTCAATGTAGCCCGCAACCCGTGGGCTGGCCCGAATAGCCCGCCAAATTTATAGGGTTAGGGCTGGAAATTTCTAGCCCGATAAAATTAAAACCCGATTAGTCCGCACCCGATTAACCCGCGACCCGTTGGGGCTAGACCCGAAAACCCGATGGGCTGGCCCGAAAACCCGATTTTATTAATATAATAATTGATAAATAAATTAAAATTTTCAAATTCACTTAAAAAAATATTTAAATTTCTAAAACATACATTAAAATTTCACAAAATATTTCAAAATTTAGTATTTGATCATGTTTATGATTGAGTTTGACAATATATCTCAAATTTATCATAATTAAATATTTTACATTTTATGAATATAACTAATTTTTATCATTATTTATTGGATTGATCGCATGTTAATCTTATCGGTAGCAACCCGATTAACCCGCTGGGCTAGCCCGAAACCCGAGCTTTTAGGGTTAGGGTTGGACTTTTACAACCCGAAAGAATTCACAACCCGATTAGCCCGCACCCAATTGACCCGCAACCCGAGTAGGGTTGGCCCGAAACCCGATGGGCCAGCCCGATTGACATCCCTATCAAGAAGATAAATATTACTCCCTTCGTTTCGCCATAGTTGAGGCGGAACTTTTCGATACGGAGTCTAAGAAAGGAATGTTTAGTGGATTAAGTGGGCAGATAATAAAGTAGATGAAGTAGGTGGACTTTTTAAATTTGAATTTCAATTTTGGATTTGAATTATTAATTAAACATGAAACAATAATGCTTTTTTTAAATGATTTATTTATTTGTTAATTATTCACATTCAATATTTAAATACTGTGGATAAAAAAGAGATGGACCTACAATGTGCAAAATGAAATCTGTAACATTTGAATATTTAAAACAGACAGTAGATAGAAAGTTGTTCTTTTATTAATTCAAAATTGATTCTGTAACTTTACAAAATTCACAGCCAAACACATTACAAACAATTCACCAAAATACTGGCGCCACTTTCCATTAACTTTAAAGGTGGCGCCACTTTCCATTCACTTTAAAGGTGGCGCCACTTTCCATTCACTTTAAAGGTGGCGCCACTTTTCAGCCAATGTATTAATACTCCACTACTACCAAATCTCTATCCAACCACTGCCATTACACCAAATAGAGTAAATGCTCTCTATCCAGCCACTGCCTTGAATGCTCTCCATCTAAAATCTGTCTTGAATGCTGTGTATCCAGCCACTGCTCAACCACTGCCTTGAATGCTCATAATGGGGCACCAAGAGTACTCCTCAGAATTCAAGAACCAAGTGGTTCAATTCATCATTGGAAGGTGCATAGGCATTGTTCCTCCTCGCGGCACACTTAAGGAATCACAACTCAAATTCAAAATCTCCCGTCAAACCTGTACACGGTGGTGGAATGCTGCAAAAAAACAACAACAACGAGGACAATCAATGCAATTGGTAAGTTTAAAAAAGTGAGAACTTACTCCAAAAAATTGCATCTTGATGTTGAGGTACTCAAGAGTATGCATTTCTCAAAGAGATGCAACCTCTTAAGTGTGGAAGCCGGTTTGGGTTGTTCAAAAGCCACTGTTTGGAGGTGGGTTAAGGCTGGCCTAATTAGGCCACACACATCAGCCATTAAGCCCAGCTTAACAGCTGCAAACAAGTTGTTGAGACTGAGATTCACAGTTGAATCTTTAGAACTAGACAGGATCTTGAACAAGATCAAGTTCAGGAACATGTACAACACTATACACATTGATGAAAAGTGGTTCCACATGACAAAAGGAGCTCAAAGATTCTATCTTGCTCCAGGAGATGAAGAACCTCATAGAACATGTAAAAATAAGCAGTTCATATAAAAATTATGTTCATGTGTGCAGTTTGTAGGCCCTTGTTTGGTGTTAATGGTAAAGTCTTGTTTGATGGGAAAATTGGAATTTTTCCATTTACCAAACAAGTTCCAGCAAAAAGGTCAAGCAAGAACAGAATGGCAGGCACTTTGGAGACAAAACCCATAGAGAGTATCACAAAAGATGTGACCAGGGACTTCTTGATCAACAAGGTAATGTTTGCATCTCTTTAATGCAATTAATTTGTGCACATCAGTCATTACAAACTAGTGTACCTACCTACATACTCATGATACACTAGTAATGAAGCTTTGTAATGTTGTGCAAATGAGGTAATGTTTGCATCTCTGTAATGCAATTAATGTGTGCACATCGGCCATTACAAACTAGTGTACCTACATACTCATGATACACTAGTAATGTTGTGCAAATGATGATTTAATGCATGGCACCTTGTTGGGAACAGATATTACCTGCCATCATAGCCAAGTGGCCTGATGGAGCAACTAAAGTTCTCAAGATACAACAAGACAATGCAAGACCACACATCAAAGACAATGATCCAGCTTTCAAAGAAGCTGCACAACAAAGTGGTTTCTCAATATCACTTGTGCAACAACCACCTAACTCTCCTGACACTAATGTCAATGATTTGGGTTGGTTTAGAGCAATACAATCACTGCAAACTCAGACTGCATGCAAAAATGTGGATGATTTAGTCAATGTAGTGGTGCAATCATTCAATGACTTACAACCACAGACTTTGGACAATGTTTTCCTAAGTCTTCAAGGCTGTTTCATGGAAATCATGAAAGTCCAGGGTCATAACAGCTACAAGCTGCCCAACATAGGGAAAGCACATTTAAGGAGAACTAATCAACTTCCAATGGATCTAGAAGTTCCAGTGGAGCTGGCTATGCAAGCAATTGCTTACCTGCAGGACCAAGGGAGCAATCAGGGATTGGAGATGATTGCTCAGTCATTAGGATTATGAAGGTATAGAAGAAGCTTTTGTGTTTTTTGGATAGGCTGCCTTTGTGCATGAATGATGCATTCGGTGATTACACATGAATGCACATATCATGTTAGTGTTTCGAATAGGCAGTCAATAGGCTGAAATGATGCATTTTGTGTTTGTACAATGTTGTAATTGTGCAGAAATCATGGATTATGTTTATCTAAATGCATGTAACTGTGCAAACAATTCATCACCAACCACATTCACAACAGCACCATCACCACCAAAATCACTACATCAAAATATCCCCAGAACCATCACCAACCAAATTCAGAACATCACAACATCACCAGCACCAGCACCAACGCCATCACCAACCAAATTCACAACATCACAACATCACCAGCACAATCACAGATATATAAACCAAAGACATCTCATTCAATTAGAGTGAATATCACGGCACACAAACATAACAACCGATGACATATCAAAACACAAATGACAATCCATAACCCTAAAGTCAGCCACAGAAAGATCTCACCCATATTACAGATCCAAGCAATTTTCACCGAAGAGTGCCTTCACCTCCCTTTCTGCCTCGGCCTTGTTTCTCTCCCATGCTTCCTTGTCAGCCTCGGTGATGACATATCGCCTTACAAACTCTTCATCCGACATTACCGGGCTGTCAGTCACCTCATAGATGGCGTCTCCTTCACCACCACCGTTAGGTACGCCTCCAGTCGGGGAGGCGCTGCCTTCATCGCCAATTACGCCACCGGCTGGAGTTCAGGAGCCGGCGACACCACCCGCAAGGCCTCCAGTCAGGGGAGAGGCGCCTACGCTTTCGGTGGGTTCGCCGATGTGGGAACGGCAGATGAACGAGAATAGATGGTGGATTAACCCTTCATCATCTCAGGCTGATTGTCGAGATCTACGGCGAGAATTGCTCAAAATACGACCTCTCCCCCGGGAACTCGCCGAGATACGACATCTTCTCCGGGAAGCGGACGAAATCGGCCCTCTACCGCGCGAGCCGGCTGGAACGCGGGTGATACGAGGGTTAATCCATCCATCGCCATCAGGGTAGTGCGTTCTGTCCATTGTGCGGTCGGCGAAATGAGAGAGGATGAAGGCAGCGGATCTAGGGTTTCAGAATTGGGGAAGAGAGAAGGAATAGTTGTTGTGTGGAGAGAGAAGGCAGACGCGTATAATGAGCCAAACAAAAGGGCGATTTGTTTTCTTCATTTAATTACACTAATTAAGTGAAATTAGGGTAGTTAATAAATATGCATAAATCATCATTAAATCAGCTAATTATTTCATTTTTTGGAAGTGACTCAACTATGAAGAAACTGTTGAAAAATAAACTTGATTTTAAAATCAAGACTCCACCGACATGGAGAAGAACCTAGAAGAGTTGAGACTATGTTAATTAGGAATTAAATATGGCGATGTGTGCTGGAGGATTTGAGAAGAGTAAAAGTTGCATGGCAACTTGAATTAGTAAATTAATTAAGTACTAGCTAGAATATTCTAGTTTGTGAATGTCGGCTAGTATAACCGACATAGTTAGCTATAAATTGGCAATTACCATGATGTATTGGGTTTACAACAAAATAAGAGTGTGTAGTGTGTAAAAGAGAGTATTCCCCACATCAATATATTTCTCATATATTCTAACAAAATTATTCTCCTAAATATTTCCTTCAAGTCAAATTAATCCTCCAACATATCTTCTATATTCCAACAAAGTGGTATCAGAGCCATAAGTCCCTACCCATAATATGGCTAACTTGCCGTCATTCCAAGTCCCCATGCTCAATAAGAGCAATTTCGATAATTGGAGTATCAAGATGAAAGCATTATTGGGAGCCCACAACGTTTGGGAGATCGTGGAGAGTGGCTACGAGGAGCCGCAAGACGAGGCTAGTCTATCCCAACAACAAAAGGATAGATTGCGAGATGCGAGAAAGAGAGACAATAAGGCTCTCTATCTCATCTATCAAGCTCTAGGGGACGACGATTTTGAGAAGATTTCGAGTGCAAGCACCGCCAAAGAAGCGTGGGGAAAGCTCCAAATCTCATGTACTTGAGCAGAGAGAGTAAAGAAGGTACGTCTCCAAACTTTAAGAGGAGAATTTGAATCTTTGCATATGAAAGTGTCCGAGTCAATTTCGGATTATTTTTCAAGAGTCTTGGCGGTGTCAAATCAAATCAAAAGAAATGGTGAAAATTTGGAGGATGTTAGAATTATGGAAAAAATATTGCATTCTCTAACTCCTAATTTTGAGCATATAGTAGTTACAATTGAAGAAACAAAAGATTTAGA
This sequence comes from Salvia splendens, assembly GCF_004379255.2. Lineage (NCBI taxonomy): Eukaryota > Viridiplantae > Streptophyta > Magnoliopsida > Lamiales > Lamiaceae > Salvia > Salvia splendens. The sequence goes on along the minus strand of NC_056045.1, from coordinate 9,504,393 downwards.
GGAAATGAGTATCGATCACTTATTGGGATCGCTACAAGCATATGAGGAGAAACAAAAGAAGAAACAGGAAATTGTGGAGCAACTTTTAAAGTTGCAAGTGAGCCCTAAGGAGAAAGAAGAAAGTTCGGGCAATGGTGGTGGTCGACAAGGAAGAGGTCGCGGACAAAGACAAGATCATGGTCGTGGCCGAGGATATGCTCGTGGCCGAGGATATGCTCGTGGACGTGGACGAGGATATTTTCTGAATAATGAAGAAAGAAAGAAGTTCCCAAATAAGGGACGAGGAAGGAGTTCCCCACAGTCGAGGTACGATAAATCCTCAATAAAGTGTTACAATTGTCATAGATATGGGCACTATGCTTCCGAGTGTAGAGACACAAAATCAAAAGTTGAAGAGAAGGCCAATTATGTGGAGAATACGAATGAAGAAAATGGATGTGTTCTTCTAGCTTATAAAGGAGAAGCTGGAAGAAAAGATGATATGTGGTACCTCGACACAGGAGCGAGCAACCATATGTGCGGGAACAGGAGCATGCTCGTAGAGCTTGATGAATCAGTAAGTGGCAATGTCTCCTTTGGTGATGAATCTAAAATTCCAGTTAAAGGAAAAGGCAAGATTCTAATTCGTCTGAAGAATGGAGCTCATGACTTCATTTCTAACGTATATTACGTGCCCAATATGAGAAATAATATATTAAGTCTTGGAAAACTCTTAGAGAAAGGTTATAATATTCATATGAAAGATTATAGCCTTTCAATAAGAGATGGCAAAAATAATTTGATCGCCAAAGTGCCAATGTCCAAGAATAGAATGTTTTTATTAAATGTGCAAAATGATGTGGTGAAGTGTCTTCAAGCATGCTACAAAGATAAGTCTTGGTTATGGCATCTTCGATTTGGGCACCTGAATTTTGGTAGCTTAAAATTGCTATCAAATAAAGAAATGGTACGGGGATTACCGCCCATCAAACATCCCGATCAACTCTGTGAAGGATGCTTACTTGGGAAGCACTTCAGAAAGCCGTTCCCAAAGGAGTCGAGTTCGAGAGCTCAGAAGCCATTGGAGTTAATCCATGCAGACGTGTGTGGACCAATCAAGCTAAGCTCTCTCGGTAAAAATAATTATTTCCTACTATTTATCGATGATTTTTCAAGAAAGACGTGGGTATATTTCTTGAAGCAGAAATCAGAAGCATTTGATGCTTTCAAGAGGTTCAAGCCTACCGTAGAAAAGGAAATCGGTCTAGAGATCAAAGCATTGAGGACCGATCGAGGTGGAGAATTCACATCCGAAGAGTTTCAAGAATTTTGCAAAGAAAGAGGAATTCGGCGGCAATTAACGGTTCCAAGATCCCCCCAGCAGAATGGAGTGGCCGAACGAAAGAACAGGACTATCGTTGAGATGACTCGGAGTATGCTAAAGACGAAGAATTTGCCCAAGGAACTATGGGCAGAAGCAGTGGCGTGCGCTGTATACCTGTCTAATCGGTCTTCAACCAGAAGTGTGTGGGGAATGACTCCTCAAGAAGCTTGGAGCGGAAGAAAACCAGGGATCGCACACTTGAGAGTGTTCGGGAGCAAAGCCTATGCACATGTACTATATCAAACGAGGAGTAAACTTGATGACAAAAGCAAGCCATTCATCTTCATCGGGTACGACTCTAACACTAAAGGCTATAAGCTATATGATCCAACTTCGCAGAAAACAATGATTAGCCGAGACGTGGAGATCGATGAAGAAGGAGTATGGGATTTCGGCTCGGACAATGACACCACTTCCATACCTCCATTTGGAGATCCAAGAATAGACGAGCAAATAAGAAAGGAGCAACAAGAACAAACAACTCCACCTGCATCTCCTGCTACATCCGTTGGAGACTCGCCGCCATCTTTCTTGAACGAAAGAGCCACACAACGCGCACAAAATTTGGCTGAAGTGTATGAAGACACTGAAAGATTAGAAGATCTTACCTTATTCTGCTTATTTGTTGATTGTGAACCAGTCAACTATGAAGAAGCTGCAGAAAGTGAAAATTGGCGAGTCGCAATGGATGAAGAGATTAAGGCTATAGAGAAGAATGATACGTGGGAGTTGGTGACACTACCAAAGGGTCATAAGGCCATTGGAGTTAAGTGGGTGCATAAAATTAAGAAGAATCCCAATGGTGAAGTTGAAAGATATAAAGCAAGACTCGTCGCAAAAGGATATAGCCAAAGAGCCGGAATCGACTATGATGAGGTATTTGCTCCCGTTGCTCGCCTAGAAACTATTAGACTAATACTCTCTCTTGCAGCCCAAAATAGATGGAAGACCTATCAAATGGATATAAATTCAGCTTTCTTGAATGGATTCCTTGATAAAGAAGTTTACATCAAGCAACCTGATGGCAACGTGGTGAATGGCCAAGAAGATAAAGTTCTAAAGTTGAAGAAAGCCTTGTACGGGATAAAGCAAGCACCAAGGGCATGGAATAGCAGGATCGACAAGTATCTTGAAGATAACGGCTTCACCAAATGCCCACATGAACATGCGCTCTATGTGAAAAGTAAAGGAAATGATGTCTTAATAGTGTGCTTGTATGTGGATGATCTCATTTTCACAGGAAACGATCCAAGCATGTTCGAGGAATTCAAGAAGGCCATGACTTACGAATTCGAGATGACGGACATTGGGATGATGGCATACTACCTCGGTGTGGAAGTGAAGCAACTTGAAGATGGAGTATTCATCACACAAGAGCACTATGCAAAGGAGATTCTGAAGAAATTCAAAATGGAGGATTGCAAGCCAATCAACACGCCGGTGGAGTGCGGGGTCAAGCTATCTAAGAACGACAAAGGAGAAAAGGTAGATCCGACACTATACAAGAGCTTGGTTGGGAGCCTACAGTACTTAACTTGCACAAGGCCAGATATATTGTACGCTACAGGGCTCGTAAGTCGCTACATGGAGAATCCAACCACTACCCACTTCAAGGCAGCAAAGAGGATACTACGATATCTCAGAGGTACGATCGACTATGGCCTATTTTATTCACACACTAATGATTACAAGCTTGTTGGCTATAGCGATAGTGATTGGACTGGAGACAATGATGACCGAAAGAGTACAAGTGGATATGTGTTCTACATGGGAGACACTGCATTCACTTGGATGTCTAAGAAACAGCCAATTGTCACACTATCAACATGCGAAGCCGAATATGTGGTCGCCACCTTCAGTGTTTGTCATGCGGTTTAGCTCAAAAGCTTATTGGCGGATCTCGTGTGGTCACAAGAGGAGCCAACAACTATTTGTGTGGATAACAAGTCGTCGATTGCACTCTCCAAGAATCCAGTATTCCACAACCGAAGCAAGCACATCGACACTCGCTTCCACTACATCAGAGAATGTGTTGCGAATAGGGATGTCAATGTAACCCGAACCCGCGGGCCGGCCCGAATAACCCGATAAAAATACAGGGTTAGGGTTATAATTTCACAGCCCGAATTTAAAATCGGGCCATTCGGGTTGTCGGGTTAGGCGGGCTGACCCGTTCGGGTTACGGGTCGGCCCGTCGGGTTGAAGGCTTCTACACAGCGAGCAGTTTTTGTAACGGTCATAACTTTCTCTACAAAGCTCCGATTGAGGCGTGCAATATATCCACGCGAAGCTCTTTCGAAGACGAAGAGAATGATATGTATTAGAGGTTTATCAGACTTCAAAATCGCGAGAAACATTGACTCAAACAAGGCTGCTGCACATCCATATATTTTGTGTACATTTTCTAATCAATTTTCTATCATTTCTCAACAAACATGTAAACATACCAAAATATAGAAATATAATCAAAATCATCCAAGACAACCCTCTAACACCATGCAAAATCCAAATACGTCAACCGACTATATAAGATCACGAAAAAAATCACCATGTGGTTCATGGATTTATAAATACTCGTATATAGAAGCTTTCTTTTAGTATATTTCCAATATAATAGTGCAAAGTGTTTTGACGCCGCTTCGTCATTGAATTATGCGTACTTTGATGATTCTTAAAACAAAGATAAATTATTATTTGACTTATTTACAGCCGGAATAAATTAAATTTGACCAATCATAAATCAAGAAAACTTAGAGTTACTCCAATTAGCTAGCATCTTGATAATTCACTCTTTAACAATTCAAAATATTTTTGTTACATCTACGATGCACCTCTCACGTTATAAAAATTTTATTTAATTTTCTACGAATTGATTTGTGTTTGAATTTTGAAACAAAGTGTTAATTTATGTTTTAAATACATAAACATAAACATACTATTGATAGATATTTTGTAAATAATTATGTAATGAATAAGTTATTAAAATTTAAATAACTTAATCTTTTTAAAAAATATAAAAGAAAATTAAAAATATGTATTTCATTGTTGAATGATTAATTAAAAATATGTATATAATTAAAGAAAATTTAAAATATGTATTATTTTTTGAAAATATTAAAAGAATTAAAAATGCGCATTGGCCCGAATAACCCGGTGGGTTAGCCCGAAACCCGAAGGGTTAGGGTTAGGGTCGAACTTTTATAACCCGAAAAAATCATAACCCGAATAGCCCGTACCCGAATGGCCCGACAACCCGAACGGGTTGGCCCGATTGACATCCCTAGTTGCGAATCAGGAGATTCAAGTTGAGTATGTGAAATCACAAGACCAAGTTGCTGATATTTTCACAAAGCCCCTCAAATTCGAAGACTTTATCAAGATCAGGACGTTGCTCGGAATGACAAATCAAGTTTAAGGGGGGGTGTTGAAAAATAAACTTGATTTAAAAATCAAGACTCGACCGACATGGAGAAGAACCTAGAAGAGTTGAGACTATGTTAATTAGGAATTAAATATGGTGATGTGTGCTGGAGGATTCGAGAAGAGTAAAAGTTGCATGGCAACTTGAATTAGTAAATTAATTAAGTACTAGCTAGAATATTCTAGTTTGTGAATGTCGGCTAGTATAACCGACATAGTTAGCTATAAATTGGCAATTACCATGATGTATTGGGTTTACAACAAAATAAGAGTGTGTAGTGTGTAAAAGAGAGTATTCCCCACATCAATATATTTCTCATATATTTTACCAAAATTATTCTCCTAAATATTTCCTCCAAGTCAAATTAATCCTCCAACATATCTTCTATATTCCAACATAAACTTCTCGAAATGGTAAAATGACTCAACTATGGCGAAACGGAGGGAGTACTAATTAATTGCTTTGTACTTGTAAACAAAATTGATGGATTTGTATTCCGGCGTACAAATGGTTATTTTATAAAACATCTTTCTTGGGACGAAGGAAGTAATTAATTGCTTGGTACTCGTAAACAAAATTGATGGATTTGTATTCTTGGTGTACTAATGGTTATTTTATAAAACATCATTAATCATTTGATACAGATCCATCAATTTCGTACGTAGTTCCTTGTGTACTCATGATTAATATGCTTTATATTCGAAAAGTACATGCAAAATAATGAAGTACGCACAGAAATTATGCTTCGTTACACAAATGGGAAAAAACAAAATCTTCTTTTTTTCTTAATTAAGCAACCAAAAATAATAATTTCATAATATCCTACAACTATCTTAATCATAGTAATTAATGCTAGCTATTCTCTTCCTTTCCTTGAAATTTTTCTTGATAAAGTATCATATATGGTTCAACTATGAAATCTTCTCTCAAACTCTAGCGACAGAGATGGGACAGAAATGATGGTTTGATAGTGGACGAGAGCGAATATGGTGTTGCATATAGATAGCAAAATGGACTGGTCCTTCTGTCCCATTAGAAATAAAACGTTTTCTTCTAAAAATAAAATGTTTTCCTTTTTTGTTTGTCTCATTAAAAATGAAACGTTTTTAAAAATAGAAACAACATTCTCTCTTACTTTACTTGCTCTTCATTAATTCAAAATACAAACACTACACGGTGGCGGAGGGAGAATAAAACTAGGGTACAATTATACCCCAAATATTCATAATAATAATTTAGAATATCCTTTTTATACGTATGACTTGAATGGCCTACTGGTAGAATTCTCGCCACTCAACGTCTAGGCGTGGGTTTGAGTCCCAATAGTGGCATTTTATAACTTCCTACTCTTCTGATATTAATTTATGATTTTACCAATTACTAATTCATTTAAAATATAAAATGCCTCTAATTTTTATTATATCAATTTTTTAAATATTCTGTTAAAATAATAAATTTTGTAATCTTTTCATTATTTTCTTATAAAATTTAATGCTTTTGATATATTTAACTTTTTATATTGTCTATTTGTCATGCATTAAATTTTTTAAAGTGTTTAAATTTTTTTATAGTTTATTTATTTTTGTAATTTCCCATTATTATCATTGTTTAGATAGTGAGTCATCTTACTGAAAAAATAATACTAGCATATTAAACTGAGGATAAAAGATCGATTCTGATGCTCCAAATCGGTATAATATTATCGTACCCCATACCGAAAATCCTGGATCCGCCACTGACACTACATAAAATCTCGTACCGAAAACCAAATGTTGCATATTTAATGAGACAGAGGGAGTATATATTTGGGAGAGAGACTTTTGTTGTTAGGGTATCCGTAACGCAACTTGCCAACGTGTACATCTCGTCTCGCCGAGACGACGACGAGCTGGTGTTGAGAAAGAGAGAGAGTTGGCGCACCACGCACTCCGCCAGTTGCGCGCTTTTATTGGCAGTGAAGTGTGTTGATTAACTTGATGAGGTATCTTAGAAATTTTGTGTGGTGTTAGGCATTTTAGAATTGCACTCAATTGGCTGAAACTATAGTCGTATGCGAATTTGTTAAAATTTGATTGTTGAATTTATATGTTGTGCACAAAGAGTTCCAGAAACCACTAATCAGCCCTCAGCAAAGGAGTATAAAGGCTGGGCAAATGGGCACAAGTGATGCAGCTAAAAGATCACAATTTGCAGTGGTTGTTGGACCAGTCACGAGAAGCCGAGCCAAGAAGTCATGATATGTTAAATCAAGAATTAGCTAAGAAGTTCATTGAAGATGAAGGAATAAGCAGTACAAGATGCATTAATTTAATCACATCCAAGTGGATCAAAGATTTGACGACTAGTAGACTGGTTAATGAAGAAATAAGCCTAAGAGAATTAGATTTATTATTGTCCATTCGTCCCTCATTAATTGTCCACTTTTGCCATTTTTGTCCGTCCCCCATTAATTGTCCACTTTCACTTTTTTTTACAGTAAATGGTAAGTAGATCACACATTACACTAACTTATTTCACTTAATTTTATTATAAAACTAATATATTATGGACTTGTTTTTCAAAAAGTAAATGTTTTGGACAAAGTTCGTATTTTAGCCATATGTTTATGACCAAAATTGACAATTACTCTAAAACTAATATATAAAAGTGAGAGTCATATTCCATTAACTTTTTCAACTCAATTTCTTTTACATTTCTTAAAACCTGTGCTGGAACTAAAGTGGACCATTGTTGGAGGACGGATAGAGTATTTATAATCTAGTTATGGTGTGTTTGGTCTGTATGATAGGTCATTTAGTGGCTGCTAACCATCCATTGTTGGTGTTTTGTCTGTTAGTTGATGATGAAAAAAACAAAGGCTTGAGTTATGGAGGCCTTTATGCTGTTAGCGTATCTTCATATTTGGCTGCGATATGTATCAAAATGGCCCACCCATATTAGGTTACACTGCCCCCAACTTTGCCCTAAGTATTTGATTCTTCAATTCATTTGAAAGAGGGAGTTTTTGCAAGACAGACTTTTCGCAGAAGAAAAAGGCAGGCTGAAATTTTTAGCACGTTTTCCCACTGCCTTCTAACAGATGGGGGCGACGAAAGAAGGAGGTTGACGAGAAATTACTGGAGGTGGACCAATTGGCTCCAACTAGGAAACCAACTTTTCATGTTTGGATTGTAGCGCAAGAATAGACACCAATCTCGGTCGAAGTAGCATTCGCGATCGATCACTGTGAACCTGGTGAAATACCTTATGCCCAACAGTATTCGAAGTTCACATCGTGATGGTAAATCCGCACCATGCAAACGAATCCATTCACGGTGTTGTTTTTGGTTTAACATGAATGATACATTAAAAATGTTACCAAGTTTATCAACTTATGTAATTTGATAACGCCCATAGTTTAGTATTACCAAAGAGCAGAGAATTCGCCATCCTTAACAGCCACACAGAATGCGGGTGTTATATTCATGTACCGATAAAACAATGGAAAGCTAATTACCTTTGCATCTTATATAGATCAATATTAATTAATCAAAGTTAATCTATTAGAACATGCCACTAATAAACCACAATCAAACGAAGCCTATGAATGCTTCATTACTTACGAAGGGAAATCCCTCAGATTCATGTTCTTGGTACGCAATTGAGGCTAAGAGCATCTCCAATGGCGGACGTCCGGTAATTAATTTTTTTTTTAAACTCTATATATACGGCTCGTTGAACTTCATTTCATTCGCACCACTTGTGTTAACAAGTTTCTCTCTTCTTTTACTACAAATTTCATTTCTACTTAATGGAGAACGATAGGAACTCCCCTGCCACGAGCTAGTCG